>NW_025765709.1:0-118896 GCF_003918875.1 Haliotis rubra | reverse complement strand
GACATGTTTTATATTTATAGGACATAGTTTGGGCATATTTTTCTGTCCTTTTCATTCCAATGGTCGACCCATAATGGCTTTGTATGGATGGATTGTATACCAAAGCGATTAAATGCCATTATTATTCTTGTGGCTATACTTGTCCCGAAAGATTCCATTGGCTCCATACCATATAATCCGCTTACACTATCGTGTCATCGAATGGCCCCTAACCATTTTGGCTGTAGTCGCCGAAGTCACGTCATGTATTTAATGTATTTAAATGTGTTGTTTTGGTTAGTTTTCAGCACGGGAAGATATGATCCTGGTAACGTCACTCCTGCTGCTAGTCTATGGCCGTCGCTGGATGAGGAATCCGACCGTGTATGCATTTTATCTACATCTTCTTTCAGCTCTGGACGGAATAGTTTGTTTTGTCCATGTTCCATAATCGTCATGCATAACGGAGACATTTTATTGTATTTTCTCTGTTATGGTGTGCTGAAAAATCAGTCTCCTGGCACTCTCTCCCATTTACACGTTAACTTCATACAATCCATCAGCACAGCCTCCGTTTGTCTTGGAGATACTGCATCATAAAGTGTGTAATCTGGGCTGCACTATGACCCTATCTGACATTGTTTCTGGCCTAGCTAGGGCTAATTTCTTCCCAACTTCTTTGCCTTATATCGTGTTGGGAGATTCTGGCCTAGCTAGGCTACTTCTTCCCCACCCCTTGCCTTTATATCGTGTGTTGGGTGAGGATTCTGGTCTAGCTAGGCTACTTCTTCCCTGTCTCTGCTCTTTTATATCAAAAAGGGTGAGATTCTGGCCTACCTTAGGCTGGCTCTTCCCACCCTTGCTCTTATATCAAAAAGGGTTGACCCGGCCCAGCTAGGCTACTCTTCCCACCCTTGCCTTTTATATCAAAAGGGTGAGATTCTGGGCCTAGCTAGGTTGGACTTCTCCCCACCCTTGCTCCTGCTATTGTAAGCAAGGGTGAGATTCTGGCCCACCTAGGCCTCTTCCTCCCCACCCCTTGCTCTTACATCGCAGCAGTGAGATTCTGAGTCTAGGCTACTCTTCCCCCACCCTTGCCTCACATTAAAAGGGTGAGACTTGGCCCAGCTGGTGGCTACTTCTTCCCACCCTGCTCTTATAATCGTGTTGGGCAGATTCTGGCCTACCTGGGTACTTCTCTTCCCACCCCGCTCTTATATCAAAGGGTTAGATTCTGGCCTAGCTAGGCCACTCTTCCCCACCCCTTGCCTTATAATCGTGATGGGTGAGATTCTGCCTAGCCAGGCTACTTCTTCCACCCTACCTTATAAACTGACAGCAGTTTTGACATAATTTTGGCACATGTATGAACGGCATATCTCCTAAATCCATCCTGCTCCTGCCACCATTCCTATGAAGACACACATTGTATTAGTTCTTCATCTGTCCAAATCATGTCACCATAAGATTTGTAAACATTAAATTCGCACATTTGATGGGTAAAATAAGATGTAATATACACAGGTTGCTTGCCTCTTATCATGTTGTTTATTATCTAATATTTGTTGTATTTACGTATAAAATGTATTCACATAACTTGTTTTACTAATCCATAATCAGTTTCCTTTTGGTGAATGAAATATGATCTTGTGATGTCCATGGGCCAAGTATACCTTTATCAAACCTTGCATTATGAATATAGAATAAGACAATATAGTGGAAATTGATAGATGATACAGCATTTGATGTAGATATTGTGTTGTGTTGTTGTTGATGTGTTGTTTACGCCTGCTTCCAACTGTTAAGCTGATGTCGCTGACGTGGATGCCATATTTAAAGCTACAAGGAGTGAGGGAATATTGGAATGGATATGGACATCCAAGTAAAAACTGCATATTTAGCTTTAAGTTTTGAATATAGCAATGATTTCGGAGATAAGTCAATTTGGGAGTAAGTGGAGATAAGTAAATTATTGAAATATAAAAATATATAAATGATAATATAAAACAATAGCAATGATATAACATCTCTTGCTTTTATGCTTTTATTTTAATCCCACCCTATATAAGGATATTGAAAAAAATGTGAACTGTATAAGGTGAAGATGACCTTGTAAATTGTTAATGAACTTGACATCAACATGAACATCTTAGCAATGTATCTCTACGTGAATAGCTACGTCTCTTGGTTTTTGTTTCCGATTTTGTTCAAGACGAACATAAACATGAAATTCGGCGTTAAAGAAATAGCCCAGCTAGGGCCAGAATCTCCCTTGACATAAGAACAAGGGTTTGAAACAAGCAGCCCCCAAAGTTGATTCAAGGGTGGGAAAATTTGGCCCTCTCCCCATGGAAAGTTTGGCCTGTTACACCAGTTTTCTAGACAGGGTGAAGGATTAGACCGTGACAATCATTTTCCTACATGGCCAAGCATTTACACTTGTCAATCTCTATCTCTATAATGCCTTTGATTTTTTTGTGGTTGTGCAACAAATTAAAACAATGCTGATGATGTATTGGATTAAGGACCTTGATTGGAATTGCTCATACCCATGCCAGCTCTTATAGCTTGATTCACTGCGCAATCACTACTTCCTACTTCACTACTCCTGTAGAAATTCAGGTAACTGATAACAGTATGCCGCTGTAAGTGACCACATTGATCAGTGTAACAGCTCTCAAATAGAGAGAGTTTCAACACGTGACTGCCACTGAAACATGGCTATATTGTGGTGATAATTAGTTTGTGCACATCCTAAGACCTACAGTTGGTAAACATAAAGATAGGTAACTTGGGCAGAGCACCACGTTTGTAAAATGAAGACCTTGTCCCAGTCAACACAACAATCTCATCATGTCATGTGTGGTGTCACGTTTTCTGGCCTCGAGAATGTATTTAATTGTACTCACTAAGGCCAGATCCACTTTATTTCTCTTGTTTTACGGATTTTGTACCTGTGAAAACCTAAAGGCAGGAGAGAAAAAAAAATAAACATAAAAAAAATAAATAAATACTAAAAAGTATTTACGTTTACAATTTATGAAGTGTATATGAAGGCAAAAACACAATCTGAAAAAAAAACTGCTTTTGTGTAGCCTACATTTTTGGACCATTTAAAACCACTCACCCCTCATTAATCTCTACCCCCAAAAATCTCGGATTTTACTTTTTGAGCTGGAAACTTTTTTCTTCTCTCTTATTCTTGAAAAAAAAATACCTAATCGGTGGATCAGTAAAACAAGAAATATAATTGGTTGGCTCCATCGAAGATTATGCTTTTGCACATCACATGAAGAGTTTCCAACTGTGAAATGCATCTCAGTGTATATATATCTCATACAAAATGAAGTAATAACATTCATATATACCCAAAGTGTCACTGCTCTGCAGTTATTGGGCCCTCTCCCTCATGAGGTACAATGTTCCAATAATCACACAGCTTAGCTGCCCATGTAGTGCATTGCTTTCACACAAAGATCATCCTGACATGAGTAGAAGTACAGCTGGAGGGCTGCAATGACAGACAACACAAAGAGACAGAGCCCACATGTGAGCATGGAACATACTGTATCACATACGGCATACAAGGATCAAAGCTAACCATACAAGACAAGATAACTGCACAAATATGGATCAATATTACAATTCTATTAGCAGAAAATAATTCCCTTTTCATTTCCCACTATTCCTATTAATCTGGACCATCCAATCACTCCAAGCTGCCTCCACCAAGTGAAAAACTAGAGTGAAATGTGTACAGTTTGGAGCATGTCCTATAAACTGTCAACATTTCCTTTATAACTTTGTAGTATATGTGTAGTGACACAAGTCTAAACTGAGGGCAGTGGATTTGTTTCCTATCCCTGTCTGCTATGCTGAACCTTTGTCTCTCACAGAATCTGTTTCCCAACTAACAACTTTGATTATACCTAGGATGGGCTATTGCTCTTTCTTCAGTCAGCTGAAAAATACGCTCTACAAGGCAAGCAGGATCCAAAGGGAAGTGCAACAAATCCTTGACTGCGTCCTTGTTCCATGGACAAAGCCCCACTCAAAAAACTGGTTGGATATCGGGACACTCTGTTCCGGTGTCTAGCTGGGTCCAGTTAGCCATAGAGGAGTGCTAGCTGTTGATCTCCACCAGGCAGGGCAGTGAGGGAGCCATGACACAGGGAGGTCAGGGCTGTACACGTACCCAGATAGGCAGCAGGAAGCAGTGGCACAGGGGAGGTCAGGGGTCAGATGCATCAGTGAGGCAGCAGGGTAGCACAGTGCACAGGAGGTCAGGGTCAGATACACCCATAAGGCAGGAGGAAGCCAGTGGCACAGGGAAGGTCAGGGATGTAGATGCATCAGGGGATAATCAGGGTCAGATGTGACCAGGTGGGAGGGCAGGAGGAAGCAGTGGTACAGGGTCAGTCGTAGACATACCCAGGCAGGCAGCAGGGAAGCCATGGCACAGGGGGTCCTGGGCCTGTAGATGTAAACCGGTATGCAGGGCACAGGGAGGTCAGGGACAGGTGTAATGGAGGAGGTCAGGGCTGTAGACGTAATCAGGCAGGCAGGAGGAAGCAGGGCACAGTGGAGTCCCAAGTCCAGGACATCAGGCAGGAGGAAGCAGCTGGGGTCAGGCTGTAGGACAACAGGTAGGTGAGACGCACAGGAGGCCAAACCTGTAGAACCCAGGCAGAAGGAAGACGTAGACAAGACACAGGAGGAAAAAGGACAACCCCAGGTGGAGGCCACAACCCAGAGCTGTAGACACTGTGGAATCACACACAGGAGGCCAGGACAACCCCAGTGAGTGGAAGGAAAAATAAGGAACAGGTTCTGTAGACACAGGTGGTGGAGGATGCACAGGGAGGCCCCAGTGAGGCCAAATGGAAGGTGGAGGAAGAAAAGTGGAGGCTGAAGGATGCACAGGTGGTGAGGAAAAGGAGTGGATGGACACAGGAGGTAGACACAGGTAGGCAGGGGTACAGGGAGGCTGGATGTAATGTGGTGGAGGAATCAGTGGTACAGGGAGGCCAGGATGTAGATGGGGAGGCTGGGCTGTAGATGTAATTGTGTAGTGGAGGAAGAAAGGGAGGGGCTGTAGATGGCCAGGTGGTGGAATCAGTGGCTAGGAGGGGATGTAGATGGGACAGGGAGGCATGTAGACACAGTGGTGGTGGAGGAAGGTGGATAGGGGAGGTTGAAGGTAGATGGACAGGTGGAGGAAGTAGGGGTACAGGAGGAGTGAAGGATGGCCAGGTAGGTGGAATTAGGCAGGAGGCTGGGGATGGATGGACAGGGAGGTTGAAGGGACAGGTGGTGGAGGAAGAATGGAGGAAGGGAATAGGTGGAGGGAGGCAGGGAAGGAATGGGGTGGTGGAGGAAGCAGGGCACAGGAGGACCCAGACGTAATCAGAGGAGGACCAGGAAGGACACAACCCAACCAGGACGTGACCAGGAAGAAGGCACAGGAGGCCAATCCACACACAGTGGAGGCCACAGACACCAGGTGGAGGAAGAAGGAGGCCAGACAACAACCCCAGGAGGAAGCACAATGACCAGGAAACAGGGACACCAGGAGGCCCACACACCAGGAAGAACAGGAGGATCCCACAGAGGCCACACACATGGAGGCCACAAGGCAGGAGGAAGGAGGACACCAAGGTGGAGACACCAGAGGAGACCACAGACGGACCCAGGAAATGGAGGAGGCCCACAGACACATGGCCAACCAGGACGCAACCCAGGAAAATATGGAGACACACACACCCAGGTGGACGAACAGGAAAATAGACACAGGCAGGAAGGCCTGGACCAGACACAAGGACCAGACAGGAGGAACATGGAGGTCACAGACGACCAGGAGGAGGTCAAGGACAACAAGGAGGAATGGACAGGAGACGCATGTGGAAGGACCCCAGGAACACCCAGGAAGGAAAATAGATGGACAGGAGGAAAGGAAGGACTGGATGGAAGGAGGAAGAAGGAGGTTCAATAGAATGGAAGGGAGGCCAAGGAGCCCAGGCGGAGGAAGAAGGACACAGGAGGCACAGGAAGTGGAGGCTGGACCCAGACACCAGAGGAGACCACAGACACTGTGGCCCCACAAAACCCAGACGCACACAACCCAGGCAGGACCACAAGTGGAGGCACACACAACCCCAGGATCAACCCAGACAGGAGGCCCACAGACACTGTGGAGGCCACACAGGAGGTCCCAACCCAGACGACCAGGCGGAGGACTGCCCAGACAAAACCCAGGTCTGTAGACACCAGGCAGGAGGCCACAGACGCACACAACCAACCAGACACCAGGCACAGGGCCACAAACCCCAGGAGGCCCACACAGAGGTCACACCAGGCACAAACCACCAGACACCAGGTGGCACAGGAGGCCAGGACCGGGAAGAAGGACCCCAGGACACAACGCACACAGACGTGGATGGACAAAATAGATGGACCGGAGGGCCAACAGGAGGAATGTAGACAGACCAGGAGGAAGGCACAACCACAGATGGAATGGACACAGACCAGGAAATAAATGGGACAGGAAAAAGGGGTCCACCAGGACAAACCCAGGTAGGAGGAAGGAATGGAAGGAAGGAAGGAAGGGAGGGACAAGGTGGAAGAATGGAGGTCAAGGATGGACATGGAAGGAAGGTGGACAGGGAGGTCAGGGATGAAGGTGGACAAGGAAGGAAAATAAGTGGATGGACAGGAAGGAAGGAAAACACTGGAGGTCAGGCCAGGATAAAACAGGTGGTGGTGGAAGGGGACAGCACAAGGAATGGACAGGGTAAAGATGTGGTATTGAAAGGAATGGATAAGGAATGGACCGGAATGGAAATGGACGATGGAATAAGTGGAAGACATGGATGGATGGTGGAATGGAGGGTGAGAGGCCTGGATGGTCTTAGTGGAATGGACACGAGTGGAGCCCTGTTTGGATCTCATTAGCCTGAGGAAGGAAGGAGGCCGGATAATGGAATGAAAGAAGGAATAGAAGAAGAGTGGAAGGATAATGGAAGATCCTGAGGGAATGGAACATATAGGAATGGAAGGAACATGGAATACAAGAAAGATTAGGTAAGATGATAATGAATGAATATGAAGTGTTACGGTTAATAATTTGCGTGACATAAGGTTTAAAAGTCCCTTTGAACCAGCAAAAAATAGAACACAGACAAGTCTAAAATATTCAATAATATGTTGAGCAAACAGTGAGGCAAGCTACAATGAGATGACAATACAGATTTCTAGTACAATGCAATTGACTCACAAATCTAAAATATTGGAGTCACAAATATTAAATATTTACTCACCAGAGTCTTGACATTACAGTGAGAACAGATATACTGATTGAAGGTTGTTTACAATGACAGCAACTTAATAGACAAGCACAGTCAATCTTGAAATGTTGATCAACTTGGCGATGGCAGACAGATGTGTATAAATCCAGTCATGTAATAATTCCCATGTCACACTGCTCAACAACCAGCCTTTATATAGCTCTTACAGTTCTCCGAGCATTCTAGCAAAAGCTAAGGCTCCCTCATTATTCTCTCAGAAGCGCCATGGAACCAAGTGGAAAACACAAAGGCGATGACAAGACCGGAAGTCAAAACAAAATAAAACCAGCAAATGGTAGCTATCAAAAGAGGCGTGCCACTACAAATACTATTACCACTTTGAACATATATGATGCGAGATGAGGAGCCAAAAACCCACACTCAAAACTTTTAAACATTGTGACCCATAATAATTATCACTTAATCAATGTGATATTACAAATGACAAAACACACTCTCATAACAGAAGATTAACTGTTGTTAGAATAATGAATACCGCTGATACAGAAGAATGACTGAACCTATTTGTTCTAGCTATCGAGAATGTGCAGATGACCTATGGCCAGGAAACATGTCTGAGAATCCCATATCGGTGCAAAAAACAACAACTTTTATTACAGTGTATTAGAAGTCTGAGGACGTCATATACAGAAATGGTTTTAATATTAAAAAATGTTTCCTGTGCTTGATTTCAGATTCCAACCATGATAGTTTATGGTGAAAATGATACAAATTTAGGAACACGTGAGCCTAAAAGACCTGATCAAACTTCCCAACAGCAAGCAATTTGTCATCCCTGAAGCCGGTCACCGCCCAGCCTACATCAACAACCCATCATTCTTCCACAGACTGCTGTACAATTTCCTAAAGATTATTGCTGCTCACAAGTGAACATTATTATGAGGGAATGTTAGTGTTTGTGTGCTATAAGTTAGAGTCTGGAGTTAACTATGTGCTATAAGGCTTGCTTCATCAGGTATACTTACACAGGCATACCAACACACACAGCTTTACATGCACTGGCATAGATGCACAACCATACTTTACACAGGCATACCAACACAAGCTTACATGCACTGGCATAGATGCACAACCATACTTACACAGGCATACCAACAACACAAGCTTACATGCACTGGCATAGATGCACAACCATACTTACACAGGCATACCAAAACAAGCTTACATGCACTGGCATAGATGCACAACCATACTTACACAAGCTTACATGGGCATGCACACATACAAGCTTACATGCACTGGCATAGATGCACAACCATACTTACACAGGCATACCAACACAAGCTTACATGCACTGGCATAGATGCACAACCATACTTACACAGGCATACCAACACAAGCATACATGCACTTAGGCATAGATGCACAACCATATACTTAACATACCAACACAAATTTACATGCACTGGCATAAATACACAAACATAAACGCTAACTGATTGATCAATCGCTCTAGCACTAATAATTACACAAGCATACCAGCTCAGGCATATTTACACAGGCATACTCACAAGCAGGCACACTTACAGAAGGGTTATGTACACAGGAATACTTACAGAGGCATACTTGAACAGGCTTACCTGCACAGGCATAATTACAGGTACACCGATATACTTAGCAGTCTTATACTCAAGTCTTTTGCACTTCAGTTACAGAGGTTAGCAGACATGGCTAGAGCTATTTGTTTTACCATGATGTTTGTTTTCAGGCTGGCATGATTGTATATTGGGTTTTTGTTCACTTTTAGTAATCAGTTGATACAACAGAAAGTTGAGCAAGTTTTGTGTTATGTTGATGTATGCTGAGAAGTGTGTTTGGGCAGGAAATCAGGAAGTCCATATAATGGCTGGGTTGTATGGTAACCACCGGTACTAATGTATTCGGATTTCAGACTTGTTTGTTTCCAATGTTTTTTCTGTTATGCTTTCACTTTAATCACTATTAATTATCACAATTTGTCAGTTCATATTGTTTTAAGATGTACATTATGATACTGTTGTATATTTTATTTAGTGTTTCATAAGTTCACATATGTGTGCAAATAATGATTTTCTTTGTAGTGGGATGTAAGAGTGCCTTGTGTTTAGTGAGTGTACTGTCATGCATAATGGCTGACTTGTGGTGACTCCTTGTGCAGACCTACTGTAACATAGGTACGCCTCCCGCAAGATGTTTGTCTTCACAACAGTGTGATCTCGATGTGCCTACAGATTACAGTAACCATGAACCATGGTAACGTGATCATGGTCTTGTTAATGTCCTTGTTAGCAAGGATCTCCTCCCCAAAACACAACACACACACACACACACACACACACACACACACACACACACACACACACACACACACACACACACACACACACACACACACACACACATCCCAGCTAAACACACACACACAAAAACACACACAAACACAAACACACACAAACACAAAACACACACAAACACACACACCGCTCCAAGCACATGCCGATGTTTGTAATCTGGGCTTTAGATGCATCATTGTGGGATTAGATATTAAAACACATTACATCATTTTACATTACAAATTACATGACTTATTTCAATTAAACAAGTTCAAATTCTGCCAGGCACATTTTGTATGCTTTAGGGTATTATATTCGGGGTTTTTTTTTACTTTCCTCATTATCTCAGTGGTCTACTGGTTAGAGCACCTGTTATCATGATTATGAAGAATTTTCAGTTATCAATAAATGTATATAAACACAAGTACATGTGTGCATTTGTTTGTTGTTAAGCATGTGTGTATGAGTGAGTGAATGTGGTTATAAGCTATTGTCAGCAAGACAGACTGAATATTTTTCCTTATCCTGACTCATGCTTTTTTGCTTGCTCTCTTCTCTTGCGAACGATAGTGGAAACACTTGAATCCCTTTTTGAAGCTCCCTTCATAAAAGCAGACCTAAAATCACTCACCATGAGTTGCCTCCCTTGCCTGTATTTTTCCCAGGCTTTTGGTCACATGACCCGCCTGTCTTGTCACTCTCTCCTCCTTCTTCCATGTGGGCGCTTTGTGAGAGCACCTGAGTCCCGATCGGCATTTAATATCCTTTTCATTTAGGCCTATACCGCAAATTCTCCTGTATACGGTTTTAGGAATATCTACACCAGCAATATGGTTTGAAATTTTAATCTAAATTTGCAGATTTTTCACGTTGTTTACATCGTGTTGTCATTTCATGAAAACTTGTATACAATGCAAGTTACGTTTGTCTGCGGTTGATCCACATTCATTATGTCCTAATTGTAATGTCATATGTTCTTCCAGCTCTCGCTGTCATTTATGTCAGCATTTATCACAAATTCAATTTGATTGTTTTCTGTGTATAGACGTGCAAAGGATTGGCATAGGAGGCATTCTCAAGTCATGTCTAAATCGTGTAATAGCTCTAATAACCGTTCATTAACCACTGTTACTGAAGTTCATCATTCTATCGTTTTGCCAATGGATGTCCCGGGGCAGGTCGCTGCAGTTGACACCGCCGGCTCTAAGAAGAGACCAGGTCGTCATCTTCGCAGAAGAAGAGATCAGCGACCAAGACTTCATCGAAGGCGACGCTACAGAGATCCTTCACCGCTAACATCGCTCCTGTGGACGAAGTAGACTTTTGATGACCCCGATCCTCATACCAAAGATCATCTGCTACCACGACGCCGGGTAACTCCATCTACGCGACACGGACTGAGGGTCCTATGTCAGTGCGAAAACAGGCATCCCTGATGTGACGCCAACGCAGACACTATCAGCGCAGACCTTCGACCCGGGAGCCTTTATGCAACAGTTTACTCAGCAGATTATGCAACAGATGGAACAGCGCTTTGCGCAGGAGAAGGCTGCAGCAACGCATCATCAAAGACAACCCTGCTCGGCGGACCGGAAGGCTACGACGCGACTCCACTGAGGGACACCTGCATGAAGGAGGAACCTTCACAAAGGATCCAGACGACCTTCCACGGCACCTACAACATCGACAGCCACGCAGAAGGAGGACGCACCTGCACGCAGACGGCAGAGGAGAACATCTACCATCTCGTCGACGCCTTCAGATGTGGACCATCAGGACCCTGCGCGCAGGCACTCGCCTTCACGAAGACGCAAGACTACATCCCAAGAATCCGGTGTCAGCCATTCGCCTGCACGCAGGTCTTCGGAAGGTCTCCACACAGGTCTCCACGCAGGGCTACTCACAGAGGAAGGTCGCCCTACAGATCTCAACGTATTACAAAGATCACCTACCACGGGTCTTCACGCAGGTCTTCGCACAGGTCTCCACACAGGTCTTCGCGCAGGTCACCATACAGGTCTCCACGCAGGTCTGCACGCAGATCATCGAGTAAATCTCCATGCAGGTACTCACACAGGTCTCATGTCAGAACATTTGGCATCCACGTCAGCAGGGATAATGCTCCTCAGGAGACAAGGACTTCTATCATCCTGCTCTTGGAATGAAAGCTTCATGGTCAGCACCATCCATCTTTGATGGCGAAATTGAGGGCGTAGCCAAAGAAGTCGCACAGGAATCAAGGGAGGTCATGATGATCAAGTCCATCGATACTCTCGCCAGCGTGATCCGTCAGACGTCTCAGCGTTATTCCAACAAATTGAAGTTTGCCGGCGTACAGAAGGGCAAGGAAAAGAAGTACGCCTCCTCCAGAGTGAATAGAGGCTCTTTTCTTCGCCTATCCAGATCTACAAGAGGCAATCCCGGAAGAGGCCGAGCACCCAGAAGTACAGGAGGATTTAAACGCTGATGGACGGTTTCGGAACAACTGGAGTCTTCCACCCCCAGCCGTTCCCGTACAACCTTCAACAGTGGGTGAACGTCTTCAACGCTACTGGGAAAATTGGGGAATTCTTCAAGACAACTATGTAACCCATCTACTGCGCGACGGATACAAGATTCACCTCAAAGACACACGACCACTCACGGACAAGCCCCTGGTCTCCAACTACGCCTCCAACCAGATAAACCAACTGAACGACGCCATCACGTCTCTACTAGAGAAACAGGCAGTCGAGGAGATAAAACAGGAGGACGTCACGCGAGGGTTTTACTCCCCAATATTCCTGGTACCAAAGAAAAACTCCAGGGAAAAGTTCCGACTGATGTACAACATGAAAGAATGCAACAAAGAATTTCTACACAGTCTGCCACAGTTCAAGATGATACATCTACCTCAGCTGCGACGACTCATCCGTCCACTAGACTACCTCGGCAGTATAGATCTACAGGATGCGTACCTACACATCCCCATACATACAGAATCAAGGAAATACCTCTGATTCCTCTTCAAAGGACGGCACTTCCAATGGAGGGTTCTACCTTTTGGAATATCATCGGCCCCGTGGTTGTTTACTCGAGTGACGAAGCCCATAGTCGCATACCTACATCGTCAAGGTCTACGCAGTGCTTTTTACCTGGACGACGGTATACAGGCCCATCTAGATCCCAGTCAACTCAGACTACAACTAGACTTCACGATCAGACTCTTCACTCAACTTGGATGGCTGGTAAACTTCCTCAAATCGGACTTGGAACCCCAACAGGATCTCCAATTCCTAGGAATACGGCTCATCACATCCATGAATCGCATAGTTGTCCCTCAAGATCGTTGGATCTACAACAGATGATATCTCAAGCGACACTCTTTCCATTACCACTACGAGAATGGCAAAGTCTACTAGATCTCCTCACCTCAGCTCAAGACATGACTCGCAGAGGCCGACTAGAACTACGACCACTGCAGATGTTTGTGAACGCACATCTCAACAACCTCCAACCCTTCGGGCCGACGGACGATTTGAAACCATACCTACTATGGTGGACTCGGAAGTCGAATGTTTGCGGAGGAACCTAGTTACGAGAGCCGGTTTGCAACAAGCACCTCTATGCAGATGCATCGCTACAAGGATGGGGCGCACACCTCAACAATGAAGTGGCAGCAGGCAAATGGTCGAGTCAAGAAAGGAACATGCTAGAGATGAAAGCAGTAATCAACGCCTTAACCCACTGGTCCAACCCACAGTACACGGACAACTCAACAGTAGCGTTCTACATAAACAGACAAGGCTCAACAAGATCTCGCAATCTGCTCGAACTCTGCTTCCATCTGTTCAACATGGTCGACGACCTGAACATCCACATAAAAGCATGTCACATTCCAGGAGCCAAGAATGTCATAGCAGACGCTCTATCTCGACCAACCCCGACTGAATGGATGTTACATCCAGAGGCGTTACGATGCATCATACAGGGAATAACGTCACCGACGATAGACTTGTTTGCGACCAAGTTCAACAAACAACTACCAACATTCGTCTCACCGATTCCCAATCCACAGGCCTGGGCAACAGACGCCCTGCTTAATCTCTTGGGAGGGACTCAACGCCTATGCGTTTCCACCCCCAACTTTACTACCACAAGTGCTACAGAAAATCAGCCAGACAAAGAGCCTACAACTGATTTTGGTCACACTAGCTCTACGCAGGTCCACTCGCACATTATATGATGACAAATGGCGGAAATGTGAGCTATATGCAACGAGGAAAGGCTTCACAGCGATGAAAGCTACTCATCCTCAAGTGGCGGAATATCTATGTCATCTACCTCAGACGAGACATCTGAAAGGCTCAATGCTGTCCACCTACTTGGCAGCCCTTAGCACGGTTATCACCATGAAAACGGGAATCAAGCTAAATAAAGTCCCAGAGATGCTGGCACTACTACGCTCCTTCAAGTTGGAAGATCAACAGCGTAAATTCAAGGCTCCTGCTTGGGATCTCAACGTAGTCTTGCAGCATCTCACCAGCGACGCCTACGAACCTTTAGACAGGACATCCTTCGAGTTGCTAACTCATAAGACACTATTCATCATCGCCTTGGCAACAGCGGCACTGATGTCAGAAATACATGCTCTGGACTTTGAACGATCACGCTTCGAATCAAGTCATCGTGACACAGTACACTTAGGACTGAGATGGGACTTCATAGCGAAGAATCAACTGCCTGGTAAACCTGATAGACAGTTCCACATCCCAGCATTATCTACAGTCATGGGCCCACAGGATAAACAAGACCTATCCTTATGCCCGGTCAGAGCATTGAAAGTATATCTACAAAGGTCAAAGACCAGGAGATGAAAATTCAAGCGCCTTTTCATCCCTATATCTACGGAGACGCAGACTGAAGTCTCACGTACGACAATATCAATCTGGATGAGAGCCGTCATCCTAAGAGCCTACAAAGCAGCCGGACTAGAGCCTCCACGAGCTTCCAATCCACATGAAGTTAGAGCCTTGGCGTCTACACTCGCTCTACATGGAAACTGCTCCATCGCTACTATCATGGAGGGCTGCTTTTGGAAGTTGGACACCGCGTTTGCCAACCACTACCTCAGAGACATCGCCAACGAGGACGTCCTAGGCATTCACCAGTTTGGTCCGCTTGTTGTAGCACAATAATTGTTCCACAAAGGCGCTGAGATAAGTCTCACCCTTTATCACGTGACTTGAGAAAGCCCACACTCGTAAGAGTAAGAGCTTAAGTCCATGCGCACGTCTAGAACTGGCTAGCATGAGTGATTAGATCCAGTACTCGTAAGGACTTATTCGTACATGGAGGAAGGATCAATGCTGCACTTGGTGCCAGCATCAAAAGATGGAGCTACAGAAAAGAACCACACCTGTAGTCACGAGATGTTTTGAACAAATCTGACAAGCTGTGGTCTTTCCCCTTTCCCCTTTCCCCCTTTCAAAAAGGGATTCAAGTGTTTCCACTATCGTTCGCAAGAGAAAGAGAGCAAGCAGATGGCCAATGCAAAAATAATGAATCAGGAGTAATATAAAAGCCATCCCGACTGGCTAGCTGAAAATCTTAGGATTAATTTGAAGGAATAAAGAAATCTTAGTTATTGTGTTTGTGATGTATATTGGTTCCTGATAATACGAACAAACATCTTCAACAAACATACACCAACTCTGACCGATGTGCATTTTGATACTGATAGTTTGCAGGGCCAGTTGTGACAAATTGATACGTTGTGACACATACTGATACCCTCCACCCATGTGCAGCGTTCGAAATACTGGCCCGCTGGCCAGATGCTAGCTGATAATGAATCGGGCCAGTAATATATTTTAAAGCCATCCCGACTGGCTAGCTGAAAATCTTAGGATCTAATATTGAAGGAATAAAGAAATCTTAGTTATTGTGTTTGTTTGATGTATATTGTTTCCACGGGGCAATAATAACTTACCAAACATCTTCAGTTACCAAACATCACACCAACTTTGACCGATGTGCATTTTGATACTGATATTTTGCAGGGCCAGTGGAGTATGATACGGGCTAGCAACGTCTTTACTTAACTGACCCTCCTTGTCAGTGACCTTTCAAATTAATTCATACACTGCCCATGTGCGAAAAAACCTTTTGTTTTGAGTCTTGGAAGCTGCTAAAATAAGATTTCAAATCCAACTACATTTGGTCAATTTAATGCATGTAAGACGTGGGTAATAAATAAAATACCACACTCGGTCTCATTACATACGAATTATACGAAACTCGTGACCTTCGATCGGTCAGATACCATTGGAAGGACACTCGTTTCGTGTAATTCGTATGTAATGAGACCTCGTGTAGTATTCTCTACATATGAAATGTATAACATTTGGAAATGGAATGTTCTGTCACAGAGGAGCAGGTTCTCCAGCAGAATCTGTAATGTTTGTTACATTTATCGTGGTTTTAGATTTAACTTATGTACAAGATCCTGCTTCTGAACGGTTGTAGTGAAAGAGTTTACAGCTGAAGGTCATCTGGGAGGAGGCGTTCGGTGAATCAGATGTGTTTTCACTTGTAACTGAAAATGTATATCTGAATAAATGTACTCACTTTCTATGGTAAACATGTTGTTTTCCCTGGATTGGTTATGAAGTTTTATGCGGTACTCAGCAATATTCCAGCTATATGGCAGCAGTCTGCAAATAATCGAGTCTGGACCAGACAATCCAGTGATCAACACCATGAACATCGATCTACGCAATTGGAATACAATGTGTCAACCAAGTCAGCGAGCCTGACCACCCGATCCCGTTAGTTATCTGTTACGACAAGCATGAGTTACTGAAGATCAATTCTAACCTGGATCTTCATGGGAAGATGCTTGGTGACACAAACACTTATACATGAAAAAGTAAAACTCACAACTGAAGAATTCTTGTGGGAAGGAGAAAACATTTTCAGGTGACCTTGACAGGCCTGGTTGTCTGAGAACTCTTGCTTCCATCCCATCTCACATTACATCTCACATTGAAAGAGTGAGTGAGTGAGTATGGCTTTATGCCGCTTTTAGCAATATTCCAGCAATATCACAGCGAGGGAGACCAGAAATGGGTTTCACACATTGTACCCATGTGGGGAATCGAACCCGTGTCTTTAGTCTGATGAGCAAACGCTTTAACCACTAGGCTACCCCACCGCCCCCACATTGAAAGAAGACGAGCAATGTATCAAAAAGGACAAGATGTATGTTGGCAGGAATTCTTCTGAGGCTGTATATGGGTGTATTCCAAAGAAGTTTAAAAGCATCAATTTCCATGACGATCTGGGCATGTTCGGGGTCGTATCATGGATGGAACTCGGAGTCAAAGCCACAGGCATGGCGAAGACGGTAGTAAAAGCAACGAACCATGCCATCATGTCTTTTTTATGATATACTGTTTGTGCCAAGGAAGGGCATACACTGACATGGTGTTGGACAGTCTCTGTAAATTCATTGCAAAGTCGACATTTCATATTGATAATTTAAGAATCACATTTTGGCGATTGCGAGTGGGAAGTGACTGGTCCTGGCCAGCAAACAAAAAAGCTTTTGTGCAGTTTTACATTTAAGACCACCCGACTTCATCCAGGCGAAGGGGTCAGTTGGATTACTGTTCTTTTGCACATGATGCAATGGTTTCTCAGAAAGTTTCTCCACAAATGACCAACTCTGGGCAGACTTGGTGAATAACTTCCCATTACTATACCAACCAGCAGTACATGGCCATCAACAAAATCAACCTCAAATTACAGATTCGGTCCAACAATCTTGGCACGCTTTTAATAGCTGTGGAATTCCTTGCTTTCATCGTGAGTCGTGACAGCATCGCCAGAGAATCATCTGAAAAATAAATATGCATCTCAGGCCGTCCAGATGGATGTCCCACTTTACCCTACCCAGGCCGTCCAGATGGATGTCCCACTTTACCCTACCCAGGCCATCCAGATGGATGTCCCACTTTACCCTACCCAGGCCGTCCAGATGGATGTCCCACTTTACCCTACCCAGGCCGTACAGATGGATGTCCTAGTTTACCCTACCCAGGCCGTTCAGATGGATGTCCTACTTTTACCCTACCCAGGCCATCCAGATGGATGTCCTACTTTACCCCTACCCAGGCGATCCAGATGGATGTCCTAGTTTACCCCTACCCAGGCCGTCCAGATGGATGTCCCACTTTACCCTACCCAGGCCATCCAGATGGATGTCCTACTTTTACCCTACCCAGGCGATCCAGATGGATGTCCCACTTTACCCTACCAAGGCCGTCCAGATGGATGTCCCACTTTACCCTACCCAGGCGATCCAGATGGATGTCCCCTTTACTCCTACCAAGGCCGTCCAGATGGATGTCCCACTTTACCCTACCCAGGCCATCCAGATGGATGTCCCACTTTACCCTACCCAGGCCGTCCAGATGGATGTCCCACTTTACCCTACCCAGGCCGTCCAGATGGATGTCCCACTTTACCCTACCCAGGCCGTCCAGATGGATGTCCCACTTTACCCTACCCAGGCCATCCAGATGGATGTCCTACTTTACCCTACCCAGGCCATCCAGATGGATGTCCCACTTTACCCTACCCAGGCCGTCCAGATGGATGTCCCACTTTACCCTACCCAGGCCATCCAGATGGATGTCCCACTTTACCCTACCCAGGCCATCCAGATGGATGTCCCACTTTACCCTACCCAGGCCGTCCAGATGGATGTCCCAGTTTACCCCTACCCAGGCCGTCCAGATGGATGTCCCACTTTACCCTACCCAGGCCGTCCAGATGGATGTCCCACTTTACCCTACCCAGGCCGTCCAGATGGATGTCCCACTTTACCCTACCCAGGCCGTCCAGATGGATGTCCCACTTTACCCTACCCAGGCCGTCCAGATTGGATGTCCCACTTTACCCTACCCAAGCCGTCCAGATGGATGTCCCACTTTACCCTACCGTAGGCCAATAACCAGATGGATGTTCCACTTTGTCTCTACCCAGGCCACTTGAAATGTATGACATGCTCTGTATACATCTCAAATAAACTCATTCATGTAAACGTTTTTATGTAAATGTGAGGTAACAGTGTGACCTGCATGGTCAAAATATATTTTGAGTTATATGGTATAAGCGCACCACCACGATTACATCCTGTCAGTGATGCGATACATCAAACAGGGGTTCTATATAATTAAATTCCCTTGCATCAGACAGGATATCTGGCTGGCAGAACAGGACATTAAAAACCTAATCGCTGTTGTCATACAACCCTTGAGATCCATTATCAGATTATAGAACTGGGAAATGTGTATAAATAAAATGACATGAGCAATTTTGTTTGTAAAATGCGAGCGTGTCACCACGATGTGCATAAGCCGGAGCGCAGACATGGCACGCTAAGAGCATATTGGCTATTGTCATAAACAGCCAAAAAGGTCGATGTTCACTTCCAGAGATCATATACATATAATACTAGGACACATTGGGTTTAAAACGCAATACTTCCGCAAACTAAATATGTTTGGACCCAGGTGCCGATCACCTGCCCCTAGGTCCGAGAACATGGCCACGTGGGTGGTCGGAGCATTCCAGTTCAACAATGTTACGTCAAAATATAAACGTGCCTGTCTACGTAATCGGTTCAAGATTACTTTCAACAGATGGCTCTGGGTGCGGACATCACGGGGTCTAGATCAGGCCCCAAGGAAGACAAGTATCTCTGTAGATTAGAGGCAAACCCGTCAACGCTAACGTCCCGTAGACGTCAGTGACGTCACTTCGGAGACAACGACACGCCGCCTATGTAAATTAATATTAATCTGAATGCTCTGTTGCTTCCAAGTATATATACTCTGTGGTTAGTTGTATTTCAATTAATCAGTAAAATATTTTACCGACAATCAGCACTGGTTTTAAATATCTCGGAGATATAACACTAAGCGAACTCCTCACAACAAATGCAACACCTATATTTTGAATATCTAGATTGGTCCCAGTAAACAGGAACCATGAAGACTAGGTGTTCAGCACCCTGCATGCTCTTGTGAGAGAGTACCAGCTCTGCGTATGGCAATATCGAATGTAGGAAAAAAGTAACAGGAAAAAAACGAACAGGATAAAAAGTAACGGGACAAAAGTAACAATTTTTATATAAATACTTATAAACACTTAATTAGCTTTGAGCTTTGATCATCTTATTTAAGTTGTTGTTGTTGTTACTTGTTTTTAATGAGCAACTTATCACCTATTCAGCTTACTTGATAGTATAAATAACTTTGTTAAGTAAACTATTCATCATAACCTGGTAGGCTAACAGCATCCTTCCGTGTGGAAGACCATACAATGGTTCCAAAAAGACCAAAGTCTCACAAAAACTATGAAACAACAAGCTGCCCTTGGGATTATGCCCAAAACAAGGAGGTAGAAGAATGGTATCAGAAGAATATGGAGTCACTCCAGCGTAGATTCAAGACCTTGTGTTCACACTAAGCAGCCGGCAGCCTGTCCATCTCCGAATTCCTGTCTGGTAGGGTTGGTCAGAACGTTAGAACATTAGACTCAATAAGAACATTTAGTTAGAACTGAGAACTGAGAACATTGCTTATGGATGTAAAAATGTGCTTGTAATTGTTTTGTTATACTTTGTTAATAAATAAATAAAAAAACACTGAAAAAGTGTTTCTTTTTTTCCTGTTACTTCTTTTCCTAGCAACATCTGTTACTTTTTTCCGTTTCTTTTGTTCCTGTTACTTTTTTTCCAATCACCGGCAATATCAAGCCACGGGTCACAAACACATAATGGTACTGATCATTAAATGGCACGAGAGTTTAAAACAATGCGAACATCATGTCAGTTACTTACTCCAGACTGATTATACGTAAGAAAAGCAAGATTTATAGATGTCAACTTCTTTATTGTGAATAACACGATGTTTCGGAGTGTATGCTTTCTCCTTCATCGCCTGATGGCGGCGTGTTATTCACAATAAATTAGTTGACATCCATAAATCTTTCCTTATGCATTCCACTTTTAAATGCAATTCAAAGATTTGATTATACGTACTTAGTCATATACACTGAGCAGTAAGGTGATGACTGCGGAATTATAGGGTAAACATGGACGTCTTATATTGATAAAATAAACGTACCCTTATCAATATTGGTTCAGTTGCACAAACGATGGGTTGTTTTAAAAGTCCTATTGTCTGTTCTATTTGATACAACTATTTCCAGTGATATGACATAGCTGATGCTAGACAAACGGAGAACATGTTACTGTAAACACCTTGTAAGAACCGGACTATGCACAGTTAAGTGATGGGAATACTCTTCGGTTCTTGCGAATGACTAAAATAACTCTTCGGAACTTGCGAATGACTAAAATAACTCTTCGGAACTTGCGAATGACTAAAATAACTCTTCGGAACTTGCGAATGACTAAAATAACTCTTCGGAACTTGCGAATGACTAAAATAACTCTTCGGAACTTGCGAATGACTAAAACACCAGTTTAACAAATGTTGGTTTCTATGGGTTTTGGGGTTTTTTTAAATTATAAATAAAAAGTTTAACATGTCCTACAGACACTTTATACTCTTTGCCCGCATAGGATGCCAAAACAGTGTTAAGGAGAACAAGTATTAGATGGTGGAGCAAAAATGTGCATTCAGCGACGAATGCAGATTGTAGCAGAGGTAGGGTTTTTCGCCATAAATCATTTTCCATTTAGAGAGATGATTGGATGATTACACGAGCATGTGTGTCATATCAATTTTACAAATCGTGTGTTGCGATTTTTTTCAGTGGAAAAAGCATGTATCGTAAGTTTGTTTAAAGGACGTTTTGTATAGTTTTGTTTGATATGAATTGTGTTGAATAATGGAAGTTTATATTGGAAAACACCAAGTCTATTTTAAAGACGCTATAGCCATGTCGTAGTCTGGAATGTACAATTAAGGGGGTATAATTTACGAATTTGTATTTTATATTGAAACATATATACAAGGTTTGGTTTCCATCTTAATCGTTCTTTATAAGAGCTGGAAAAACAGTCGGAACAAATACATTTGTTTTGAGATCCGTTCCATAGTTTTGATATTATCAGGTAAATAAATTTCATAATGGTTTGATCTGCAGTGTAAAGTTTGGGTGGTAGATTGGTTTCTAAGGTTATACTGATTGGTATCGGTCACTGTAGGTGGAATACAATCACTAAGGTATTCAGGCGTGAACTTGTTGGTCGTTTAATAGAACAAAGTTGCTGTTGTTTTTATTATATCGTCTTTTACTTATATAGGGGCTGGACGTTTGTTACTTCATATATCTTATATTGACTTCTTACTGTTTATTCCATGCGTTGTATAATCAACGTATATTATTAACAATAAGGGATCCAGGAATGAACCCTGGGATACCCTAACGAGCTGAAACATTACTACTGTTTGTGTTCTATTGTTTAGATAGCTTTTAAATCATTTTGATAAATTGCCGTCGATGCCACAACGCTAAAGTTCATGAATTAATCCGTTGTACTAAACTTTATCGACACTTATACTCACATCCAAAAATATAACTCTTATTTCTTTATCCTAATCCATGTCTTTTGCTGTAAAATCGCACTAGAACGTAAGCTGATTGTTGTGGAATCTCCTAGCATAAATCACGAGTGTAAGTCTGAAAGTAAGATGTTATCTTTAAAATAATTGAATACAACTTAGAAAATACATTTTTCCAAGAAGTTGGCTGAAGAACTAGTAAGAGTGAGGCCTAATTAGAGCATTCACGCAAACTACCTTTCTAGCGAATGTGAATAACCAGGGAGACTCTATAAGGCTGGAATAACTAACGCTTCTATCCAGATGTTGGGAAAATGATAAGTTGAACAAGTTTGTTAGAGGGTCTGTTATTTGGATTGAGGTCATTTTCAGAACTTTATTGCTTCTACCGCCCGGAGCAGGTGCCTAAGTAATGCCTACAGACAAGAGTATATCGTTAACATCATTACTACCGATGTGTACATCGGTAAGAGGGTTTTCTGACTTTGGAATAATCTTATTTATTTCCATGTTACTTAAACGAATATCACGCTATGGTGCGATTCCAAATTTTATTTAGTTCTACATTTAAAACACAATACGTTAGCCTCGTAAAAGCATTTCTAAACTTTTTTTCTGTTCGGTCAATATGCCTAGGAATAAGGCCCTTTTGACTTTTTGTCACGGCCCATTTGACTTTCACCTCGGCCCTTTTGACTTTTTCCATCGGCCCTTTTGACTTGGCACTTTTCGGCCCTTTTGTCCTTCGGCCCATTTGACTAGTTCCCTAGTCTGTCTCACAGTCCCTGAACCACATTATTTTCCCTACTGCTAAGCCTCTCTGCAGTGCCAAAGCCCTAAATCAAGCAAGTCTAGATTTCCTCAGGTTCAGGGATCTCTGGTCTCCATGGGGCTCCTTTTCAATTTAAATGGGCTTGTTTGTTACTATCAAAATTATAAATAGGGTATTCAGAGACTAAGCATTAGTCTACTAGTTCCCCATCGACCCCGTGTCGCGCGTACCAAAAGTGCTGGCAGCCTCACGCTGGAAAATGAAATCTGTTTTATGTTGTGGTCTGCAGTATACATACACCAAGAGTTGCCTCCCATCGATTATATTCCGTCATGACTGAAAACAAAATAAATGCGAGGAAAATCTGGTGACTTGTTTGGAAAGAAAGGTAAGGCGTTTATAAAATTGATTCATTCAGTTTAGGGTTAGGGCGTATCCGGAATGGATTACAGTATATGGTTCTGTACTGTTGTATCACATAGCATGTTGTGCACGGCATGTGCAAGGTGCGCTTGCTGGCTTTACTAAGTGCATCGTAATACGCACTAGAGGCGCCAGGACTGCGTAGGTATCAATTATTGCGTCAACAAACCTCAGAAACCTGTCCTACACACGCACATGTTACAGAGTCGTGAGAATTAGGAATATAACATTAAATATATACAACAATTTAATATCGTGTATACATGATCTCCATCATTGGAAATTATATATAATTTTATACAACCTAATGATTATGTTGGTCGACATTATTTATTTTTCCATTTTAGTTAAAAATAGCTAGATGTGGTGGGGAAATCCAGTCCAGTGTTTAACCATGCTCAGAGCCTCCCAGCCATATGCCAGGGATTATTAATATACTGGACAAAAATAGTTAGGGATATATGTAAATTTTGAAATTATGAATAATGATCTATTTATTCATTGACACACTGATAAAATATCAAATATCCCTAACTTATTTTTTCCAGTATATATATTGTGCAAGTAGCTTTTCTATAAAGCTAGCCCAGCTGTGTAGTTAGTCAGTAATCTTTACAAATTGTAGCTATGGTTTTTATCATGTTAATGTAACATGCGAATATTTGCTATTAGAAACTATAGCAATTTATTTGCCATGGTTGCATCTGATAATACTTTTGAGTTTGAAATTCCTAATGAATTCTGTTACGCCTCCACATTTCAACTTCACAAGGAAAATGCATTATATGTTCTAATATTTTCACATTGAACCCAGTGTAGATTCCAGGTTCAAACTGATCACCAGCAGCATACTCAGGTTGTAAGACACAACTAAATGGACCGTGTGGTCAGATTTAATGACCTTCATTGTGTTATGGTTGTGTTGGCATTTTGACATAACTTTAGACTCTTCTGTTACTATCCCACGCCACGAAGTGGGAGGGTGATATGGATTTGATCTCCGTCCGTCTGTCTGAGATGCAGGGGACAGATTTTCTCAAAAACCATTACAGATAGGGAAACCAAATTTAGTATGTGTTTTCAGGACATGAATGCCTTGATGGAGTTGAAAAAACGAAAACCGTGTTACAGTTTGTTACAAAGTTATGGCCTTTGTCATGCGTTTCTTGACTTAGTGCACGGTATCCCCAATGGGGACATATTTTCTCAGAAACCGTTATAGATAGGGAAAGCAAATTTGGTATGTGTTTTCAGGACATGAATGCCTTGATGGAGTTGAAACATAGGAACCAAATAGGAACAGAACAGTGTAGCAGGGAATATTGATGACCATGTCTTCTTATTTGTAGGGGTGATGAGGACAACCTATGAGAAGAAATCAGCTCTCCCACAATCAGCTTCACCATGGCCCGCCCCAAGGAACAGGCTTCAAGGACGGTCACTGGGTATCAGAGTGCTGCATTTCTAGATAAATGTATCAAAGAAAAAAGATCGTGTCAAGGCCAAATTAGCACAACAACTGCGGGACGATGTTTTATGGTAAATTTTCATGATGATCGTGCATGGATGAACAATGGAGGTGCCAACATGATGTAATATTTAATTCATTTTACTTTAAGCAAATTTTGTTAAATTATTTTCATAAATAACAGTTTTTAGACACTTTTTTGTGTGACATGCAGAACATCCCTGTCTGTGATCAGGCAGTCACGCTCGAATGAGTGACCCACTCTCAGGTAGTCACTTGTACACAGCCCTCAATCATGTAAGTCAATACTTGAATAACTCCAGGATTTGCACAGATATGAAAATCGCTTGAATTTAACCAAGTTCCAGGTGCTTGATGCTGTAATTGTTGTATGTATATGTATATTACTACTGATTACTGAACAGGAGACACGTGATCCTGTAACTGTAGATATATTATCATGTATATTACTACAGATGTACTTTCAGCATGTTAAGTGAAGAGATCCACACAGACCTGACAGTGACCAATGGCAGCAAGCACATCCAAGCACATAAGGGAATCTTCCTAACAAGGTGGGTTTTAGCCATGGTAACATCATACCCACTATGAAAGTGTCTGGCAGTTAGACAACCTGTAGGATTACTGTGCAGTATATGGAAAATACAGTACATCTTTACATCAGTAATTAAATAATTAATAGACCATTTATCATGCGCATTCTCCATGCACAATGCATGCTCGAAGCGCCCAAACAATCTGATTATTATTATCCCGGATAACCCAAGCTGCCGGTGAGGCTAGAAGGTTAGTGGTTACGTGACATATCCTACCGGGTACCCATTTTCTGCTAGGTGAATAGATGCAATTTTGAACAAACTCACTTGCCGAAGGTGAGACCACATGTATCACATGTGCTTCATTGTGGGGCAGGACTGAAGTCCTAGAAACTCTGAGGAGTCAAGCTGCCAAACACGTTCACCCATCCAAGGTGAGGTGAGGTGAAATTGGGTTTAACGTCGTGCTTGAGAATGTTTCGCTCATATGACGACGTGCATGCGTGTGTATGTGTATGTGCGGCTGCTTGTACTAGCCCAGCCTGAAGCTGGTTTTATAATGCTAGCCCACTGAGATACCATGCCGCAGTTAATCATGAATACCCCACTCAGACACATTATACTGACTCCGAGCCGACCAGTCCTTGTTGTACCCACTAATGCCGAGCGCCAGGCAGGGACCAACAAGTACCATATTTTAACGTCTTTTCGTATGACGCGGTCGGGGATCGAACCCGCGACCTTCTGCACTCCGGGCGGACGCTCTAACCACTACACCATGGAGGTGGTCCACCCATCCAAGGACTGTCTGCGTCCAACGTTACTTAACTTCACCTGACTGTAACCTGAGGTCTATACACCGGGCCACACACCACCACCACTGATTAACTTTTGTTTTAGTACAAGGTCATCGAAAAAATGCCAAGATCATGTCACCAAAGTGAAGCATTTTGAATAAAATTTTACTTATTTACATCCAAATGCAATGAGTGTTCACACTGAATGAATACTGAGCTAAACTAAAGGTTATGAAAAACTAGGTCAAGATCACATCAGAATGACAAAAGTTATGTCAGGTAAGAAACCACAATTTTACTCACCTGATAACATTCATTTTAAGAAAATGCTAAGTTTTTACGAGAAATGATAAGCTGATAAACTGCATAACTTTCACTAACTTCTCTATTTTGAGTGCAGTTAAGACAGTGTTTTTATTTGTGAGTTGGTCAGAGTATAAGTTATTGGCAACAGTATCTCTATGGGACCAATCCATTACTGGGAGCAGCGTGTTGTGTGGCCTGTGAGATCACCAGTTTGTTGAGGTCGGTGTATAGGATGGGCTGGATTGTAAGGTAGAGATGTTCATGAGTCGTTGGGGAGATATCTGTTGAGTAAGTAGTGTTACCACCATCTTTATTTCAGGGTTGGCTCGATTTTCCCAGAACTGCAAAATGATGCAGAAACTATAGTGTCGTTGAACAACCTGAGTAACACCGACCTGGATACCCTGGTCAGGTAGGTGAAGGGAGTGTGTGTGAGTGAGTTTGGTTTTACGCTGCTTTTAACAATATTTCAGCGATATCACGACAGGGGACACCGGTAATGGGCTTCACATATTGTGCCCATGTGGGGAATCAAACCCTGGTGGTCAGTGTGATGAGCGAATATTTTACCCACTAGGCCACCCCACCGCCGTGAAGGCCAGCAGTACTGGTCAGGTGAAAGTTCACTATCTGCTCATCTGGGTTTCTGTCTACCTGTAATTACTGGTATTTGACAGGTGAAATGTTAGTTGGACCCGGATGGTCATAAATCTTGTTGAAATAAAATACCAGTACAACCTAACTGAATACATCATCCATCCTTCCCAAAAGACACATGCAAGTTGCTGCTACCGTCAAAACACATATTTATTTTATTGCTGTATAGGAGCAATGGGGGTAGCCTAGTGGTTAACACAATCACTCATCACGCTGAAAACCCAGGTTAGATTCCCCACATGAGTACCATGTGTGAAGTCCATTCCTGGTGTCCACTTCCGTGATATTGCTGGAATATTGCTAAAAGCGGCATAGAACTACACTCCCTAGAGTTTTAGAGTTATCTCCCTTACCACTGCCCATACATACATGGCAATGCAAGTTACCTCTGTTTATACTGCAGTAAAAATATGTTCATAACAATTGACATTATGCCAGGTAAATATACTGAGGGAAACAAATAAGGGATCACATGAAGGCACAAGTGTTCCCTTATTTTTGTCCAGGTTTCTTCACAAGCTTTGTATCATATAATAATGCAGACTTGTTCTCGTCACTATATGGCTGGAATAGTGCCAATGTGACGTAAAGCCCAACTCAACTCATTGTATCATATAGCTTGTGAAGAAACCTGGGAAAAAACAAGGGAACACTTGTGCCTTCATGTGATCCCTTCTTTGTTTTCCCTCAGTATATTATCATAAGTGCACATATTTTCTTCTTCTTGTGTTTTCCATATCAATTTATAACTTAGTTATCACTCAAAAAATTCAATAGTTTCTACTTATATGCTGTTATTTGGTGCGAGAACCATAGGGTTTGAGAGTATGTCTCACATAACACAAATATGTCAGTGATATCCAATCAGATGAAAATTGCTGCTTTTTGTACTTGCATGTTTGTGATAATAAGAGTATAGCATAAAGTTGCATGTTTCGTCTTTTGAATGTTTTGCATTCAGGTATGAGTATTGTGAGATTACAACTAAGGTGATGAGGCTGATCAGCTCTCATGGGTTCTATCTGCACATCAGTTTATAATGGTATTTATTTCATAAATTTCAATAACATTTCATTCCAGTTGGCTATTTAGTACTGTTCCAGTACTGTGGAATATTGTGATGCACACATACATAATCACTCTGTACCTGAGAGGGGGCGGTGAGGTAGCCTGGTGGTTAAAGCGTCCGCTCTTCACGCTGAAGACCCGGGTTTGATTCCCCACTTGGGTACAATGTGTGAAGCCCATTTCTGGTGTTTTCCGTCGTGATATTGCCGGAATGTTGCTAACAGCAGCGTAAATTCTCACTCACTCACTCACTCACTCACTCACTCACTCACTCACTCACTCACTCACTCACTCACTCACTCACTCACTCACTCACTCACTCACTCACTCACTCACTCACTCACTCACTCACTCACTCTTCCTGAGATATGTAGTCCTGGTGACACTAAGGTCACTGTCTGGTGTTACAGGGAGGTGTACTACGTGGAGAATGTGCTATACATGCACAACTACAGGGACGACCTACTCCAGCTAAATGGCGACACTCAACACAACAACGGGATAGGTGAGAATGGACAACTTATGTACCATCTTACTCTTCTAGTAGGGTCCGTCTTGTGGAGTAGAATGGTTCTCAAGGGAAAGATGTGTTGAGAACTGACTTGGGAATAGTTGCATATGTTTTCGTATAGCTTCTCTTGGCATTCTGACAGGACAAGTTGCGTAGCCATCTCACAAGTCTGACTTTTACATACTGGTAAAGTGGTCCTGTTGTTTACCGCCCTCAATTGTACGTGTTGATAGCAGCGTTAGAAATACCTACCTGACCTCCCGCCCGCCACCGCCGGTATGGGTTATTTTCAACACGGACTGCCAGATTCTCAAAATCACCTGCCCGATGGTCGGGTTAAAATTTAAAATATATATACACTCGCGTAACCTTGATCCGTGGTTATAAGGGAAGTGCGGCCAAATTCAGATTTTAATTGCATGATTTCATTTTGTATACTTACTGATTATGTTATTCATTGATTCAGCTAATTGAAAATGCCTAATATTCCCCTCGTGAATGAAATGTTTGTTTACGGATGCCATTTGCAATCAACACCAATTCGTGTGCCCACAAAATGGGATGCCACCTTGTTTCGTGGATTACTTAGTCGGTTACTTTATACCACTATGTACGACATCCCACTGCAGTAGGTATTGACACCAAGAAAAATAGGCAACGAGAAGTGAGAAAGTTTGAGCTAACGGTGTCTTTTTTACTTGACATTTTGTAAAAATATAATTTGGTAATGGTAGTATTAGTGATCTGGGGCTATTTATCTCAGTGCTGGACAATTAGATTTAGTGTGCTTGCGTCTAATGCAGAGATTTGGAACTTTTTTGTCAGCGAGGAGTGGCATTCTATGTACATCAAAAGTACTGCTTCGTGACGTCATACGAGACTTAATTTACGAGATAGCATGATAATTTTCGCGATCCATGAATCAAGGTTATCCACAAATTTAGGTAACGGTTCTGTATATAAAACATATATGAAAATATTTTTTTTCTTATTCTTGAAAAAATATGACCTGCGGATCTGCAAAACAAGAAATAAAATTGGTGTGGCCTAAAAAGTGTTTTCAGGTTTCTGTTATTTCTATAGATTTTGTAATTTACACTATTGTAGGTATTGATCTTTTGATAATCATGGGCAGGGCAAAAGAAATGTTTCTTAAAACAGAAAAGGTCTTTTGTCTGTTTTGGGTCCCAAAATGAGTCACTTAGGGTTGTTTGTATTGCAGCATTACATTTATGAAAGCTTGGAAGTTCAAGGGAGGTAATTGTGTAGATTTATCTGAATAGTTTCCTCCCCTTGATAATGCCCATTCAGTAACACACTCCAACATTGTGTCCCTCTTAGCGTAAACGACCAGTCTTCTGTTATCAGAACAAGCTGACCTATTTTGTCTGCTCCTGTATATTGTTTGCATAGTTTTATAGATCTATATTCTACCACAACGGCAACAGTGAGGTGTATGACAATACATAGAGGATATTATATGATAGCCCATGTCATACTATGTTTACGACACGAGTGCCTAAATGTTGGAGTGCCTAAATGTCCCCTGCAAGAGCGAGGGATATACCGATATTTAGGCACGAGTGTCGTAAACATAGTACGATATGGGCTTGAATATAATATTCTGTTTATTACCGAAGTCGTCAAATTGAGGAAATTAAACCCAAATCTACTTTCAAACACAGGCTGGCTACCCACCGTCGTTGCAAGTAGAACTCAACGTCACAGAAGAAATGTGACGTCATAGCCTTGTTCATGACGTCACGTCACCATGACAAAGTGATATTTTGCCCTAGGGCATCGTATGAAACATATTTACCCTGATATGTTCGCCCTCGTAGGTAATAAATATCTATACATCAACGTTTTTTGTCCAGGTGTATTGCTTGATCTCAGCAGGTCTTTGATAACAATACGTGGAGCAGTACAACCAGAGAAACAAATGATAACTATACAATGGAAATTGTGTTACACGTTGATGAAGGAGCAAGAATTAGCTCTGAAACGTCGTATAAAGAATAAAAAGAAGTTGTCCATAAAACATGTCATGTATTCATGTTCGTCCAACTTCTAAATCAGTAAATGCCTTTCAGGAGCTACGTTTTAGGATGTTTTGAAAGTGAAAGTTAACCATTCTATCATAGATGTTTATTTAGATGTGCATACTGTGTGACTCGAAGCAGATGGAGAAAACCAGTCTAGGTAAACTTAGGCTCAGTATTACTAGTATTCGTTACACTGCTATACTGAGTCTAACAATACCTTGTAGAAGGTCGCGTCAGCTAACCTTTTGGACTGACTAATCAGAACACAGCTTACCAAATTGCGAAAGTTAACATTCTCACATACCGTTTGCACCTTTACCTAAAAATCTCGAAGATTCCGAATGCTATTTTCCACTCGATCGCTTCCGAGTGATACACGCAATGAGTAAACAGTCACTGAAAATAGCGTGTTTGTCAGTATTCAAGGATGTCATCTTACGAAAATATAATCAAATAGTAACCATGTTATTAGAAACCCCTAAGCGTATATACTGCATGTCAAATATCTGTGTTTTATGCGGATTTTCGTTTGTTGATAGTCGTCGTCTGATTGGTAAAATCTGTTCGGGTGTCTCTCGTTTGATTGGACGGTCATAGGTCACTCAAAGGTTAGCTGACGCGACCTTCTACTAGGTTTTGTGACTCTCAGTATAGCAGTGTAACGAATAATACTGAGCTTAAGTTTACTTAGACTGCGAGAAAACATACACAGTACAGATGTACAGTATCTTGATTGGACTCTGCAAGATGTGACAAATGGTGGCTGAATGAAACTCAGAGTAGGAGAATGGATCAGTAAGGTCTTCCAGCTGATCAGTGTTTGTCCTGTTGCCAGAGAATGGGGACGTGGAGCCAGTGAGCATCAAGGAGGTGATTCTAGAGGAGGGTCACAATGGTGATGTGGGGGATATCCTGGAGGAGCAGCTCACATTGTCAGGCAGTAAACACAAACAGGTAAAATCATGTTCATACTGTGTCTGGTTCACAATAGAAATGGTTGGAATGGTTGAAAATAGAAACATTTGAGAAATATAGTTGCAGGCAACGATGAGGGCTCCTTGGCTTTAGTTCTATCTATTGTATCTGAGGGCTAGAAATCATCGTCAAAACGGAGCCAGAACACGTTTTTGACAGGTGAGCGGATCTTCCAAATACAGTCGGGGTCGCTGGAGTCATGTTTCTTTTTAAGAAGTTCGGGAGAAGAAACAGTTCCCTCTTTAAAAAGCTGTATCTCAGTTGTTCTTGGCCTTCACCAAGCCTTTATCTACCATACTGGCACTTTTTGTACAGAATTTGCACATTTTGGGAGCGAACTACTCAGAAAACTGCTGAAAAACATGGCCAAAAACTGAAAACAAAAATAACTGCCAAACGGTACTTTTTAGCGACTTGACCCATCCAGGCAAAATTGTTGGGAATTCGATTGTGCATCTGTACAAGAGATTTGGAAGTGTTGAAACAATTAGTTGTTGAGATATTTGCTGTCAAACTTTAAAATTTTCGAACTCGGGTCTTCGGCTTGGCTTGGTTCACATATATATTTAGAATATTTATCTTCCTATTGCCGTATACAGATTCTATTGAGTTACTATGTGGAGTACTTTATAACGTTATCACAGGTTCATTGATTGAAATATGTCCGAGAGAAGTTTGTTATGATGACACTGTTCAAGGTCATCTCAAGATGTTATCAATTATCTTTGGAGAAAGTACAACATAATTGAAACAATTGTTGTCAGGTATTCATTAATTAACTGAATTATTCTCCAGTAAGGTCAAAGGTCTGAATATAACCACTGTTATTTTTACTTATCCTGACTCATGCTAATTATGCTTGTCTCCTTCCTCTTGCGAATGATAGTGGAACACTTGAAATCCCTTTAAGTTCCCTTTTAAAAAAAGCGGACGTAAAATCACTCACCCAAGAGTAGCGTCCCTTTCCTCCCTTTGGCGCCCAAATGGTCACATGATCGGCCATATTTGTCACTCTCTCCTTCTTTGCCCTTGAGTGCGGTTGTGAGAGCACCTGGGACCCTATCCGGCACATATCCTTTTATAATTTTGGACCTTACATCAAAATTATTGTTGTATACAGTTTTTAGGAATATATTTTACTTTACGGTTGGAAATTTGATTTATATTTCCGTTGTTTGACATGTGTTTTCTTCATGTTTACATTTCATTAAACTTATATTCGTTGTGAGTACCAAGTATCTGCTGCTGACCCTCATTTATTATGTCCTAATTGCACTGTTTCATGATCTTTCAGCTCTCGCTGTAGGTTTTGTGTAAATTTAACCTCTGTTGAATTTACTAATTACCTTTTTTCCATCCATAGACGTGCTAAGGACTGGGTACGTAGGTATTCACAAGTCATGTCTAAATCGAGTGATTGCGCTGATAACCGTGTGTTAACTACTGCTGCAGATATTAATAATTCTAGTTAATTGCTGAAAGTTTCTCAGGAGCAGGTCGATGTACCAGGGGTGAACACCGGAGGCCATAAGAGATCATTGTCTACTGAGCTGACCTCATCGCAGATGAAGAAGGCTAAATCATCATCTTCGCAGAAGAAGAAGGCTACTACCATGAAGACTTCAGCGAAGTCTAAGATCAGCTCTACACAGAAGACGAGGTCTTTCTCAGCTGAGATTGTTCATCCGGAAGAAGCAGATGTTTATGATGATCCACCCATCCTCATAGCTGAAGTCACCATCGTCAGTAAGAAGACGAAGCCTGCTTCTACAGCTACATCGCCATTAGTATCAGCGCAGACATTGACAGAAGACCTTCTATCAACGCAGACATCGGGTACCAGAGATAGCAGCAGCGTCAACTCTTCACGAGGGCAGCGAGCCTTAGATGACGTCTCTTCAGTATCAGATGCATCATCCCTGCAGCAGTCTCTTCAGACAACGAAGAACTTCAACCCGGGACTGTTCATGCAACAGTTTACAGACCAGATGATGTCGATGATGGAACGTCGCTTCGCTCAAGAGAAGGCTGCTATGAAGACCGCTACAATGTCTACTAGCCTGTGTGAAGGCTCTACAGTCTCCCAACTACATCTTGATGAAGAAGGAAGCCTGCGCGAAGGCTCACGGACACGACGATCTTCCCCATCTGAAGTAGACGCCCCAATGAGTGCTGCTAAGAAGTCTCCACGCAGGAAGGAATCGAGGCGTTCTCCCGAACCCTACAGACGTCGCAGATATAGGTCATCATCTCCTTCAGACTCTGACGCCCACTGAGAACCTGTGCGAAGGCACTCCTACAGAGGTGAAGCTACGTCCAGGAATCCACCTTCGCGAAGGCCTAGAGAAATATCTCAACCTCCAGGAAGGATTCAAGATCGCATCGGGATCGCACGCCTGCACGAAGCTCTTCATACAGATCATCCCATAGAGAGAGGGGAGATTACGTCAGTCAGCCTTCGTGAAGGCTTAGAAATATATCTCAAGACTCCAGGAGGAATACACGGTCACACCAGGACCGTTTACCTGCACGCAGCTCTACATGCAGATCTACATACAGAGACTCACATCATTATGGATCTTCAGATACGGAAATGTCTAACTTCACTATCTGAAGTTAGAAGTCTGGAGAACTCTACTAACGTCAGCTCAGCATAGCAGACCCCTCCGATGACAGTCGACCTGCGCGAAGGAATATTAGCTATATAAGCTCTCTCGGATGAAGGCCTGCACGAACGGTTACATTCGCGAAGATCTTTACCGTCAGAAGTATCAGCAGTTAAAAGCCTGGAGGATTCAACGAACACCAGCTTAGCGGTAGCAGTCAACGATGGAGCCTCCACGCTGTTTCAGCAAGAAGGATTCTAACACAGAAGTAGATCCAGTCATTCTCCAGGATTCTACAGACTGCACAGATACGGATCTTCCAACTTGGACCTTCATCAACCTGCGCGCAGGCACTCACTGGGAGGATTTTAATCAGAGTCAGCATGTCCTGCCGTTCAATGATAGCAGATTTCCCCTTCATCATACGGAGCCCTTCATGTTACATCAGGGTTTGAGATTACAAGATCATCAGTGAATCCCTTAATAGATATTCAAGACAAGAAGATATCACAACTGGACACTACAACTAGATTTTGGCTATGTTGGATCAACGAGTCGCTGAAGGAAGAGACACACCTGAAGGAACGATGTCAGATAACATCTGATCAAACACTGAAGATGAAATTTCATCACTTGGGCTTACAAGATATCAAAGGGGACAGTTAACAGTATTGTCGCATTTCCTCAGCGAGACATCGGTTACGGTCAACTTTACAGAACATCTGTATAAGATGATGACTGCAGTAAAGATTATAAAGTTGAAGAATACAGTCACAACAGACAGGGAACAGTCTGCTTACATCGATACGACGCGGCGAAGTTTTCACGCGCTTCCTCTTAGCCATCAAGACACGTGTTCACTCGTGTAACTCTGGCACAGGCCCGAATGTTGACGAAGAAGTCAACGACTGCACAAGATTCTACAAGGATCATTTTCCTGCAACACCGGTGACGTCACAGTCACGTGCCAGGAAGTCGTCTACAGTTGTAAACAACTTTTTCAACGTGGGAAAGGCTCCATTTACAGTCCAGTTAGCAGGGTACAGCGTGGTTCGACTATCTTGACGGGTCATAGAGAACTTTACCTGTCAGCAGATTTAATATTGGTTTTCTGGGGACTTGCAGCGACAAGTGCGAGACGGTTTCTGCTCGCGGCAGCCGATCGACTATAAATAGACTTCACATCGATGGCAGTCCCAGTACATCATAGATTTTTGCTGACCTAGAGACGACGTATTATGCATCATCGCTGCACAATGTTCGGATTCTGATGACAACATCTTAATTACATATTACCGGAAGATTGATGAGACAAGCTTCAAGCCATGATTCCAGAATCGATCATCTCTCCGCTTCCATGTCGGACATGGCAAGGGCTCCTCCATCCACATACGTACAATGTAGGTCATGATTGCAGTAGATGGCTAGTAATCTCTTAGTCGGAGTTGGAACCAAAACAGGATCTTCAATTGCTGGGAATATGGCTCATCACACCACAGAATCACACAGTCGTCCCAGAGGATCGTTGAATCAAGATACAACGTATGATATCTCAAGCAATGCTCTCTCCGTTGACACTACGTGCTTGGCAAAGCATGCTTGGTCTACTCACCTCAGCTCAAGACATGATTCGCAGAGGGAGACTACAGCTGCGCCCACTACAAATATTTGTGAATGCCCATCTCGACAGTCTGGATCCGCTGATACTACCGGACAGCCTGAAACCATACCTCTTATGGTGGACTCGAAAGTCGAATGTTTGCCGAATGTCGAGGAACCTTTTTGCCAGAGCCGGTTTGCAACACTCATCTCTACGTAGATGCATCGCTACAAGGATGGGGGGCCCACCTCGACAATGAAGTGGCAGCAGGGAAGTGGTCGAGTCAGGATCAGAGTCTGCACATCAACTTGTTAGTGATGAAAGCAGTGATCAACGCTTTACAACACTGGTCCAGCGCTCTAAAGAACGCAAGACTCATGGTCCACACGGACAACTCCACAGTGGCATTCTACATCAACAAGAATCAACAACATCAATAAGGCTGCTACAACTCAGCTTTCTCCTGTTCAGCATCGTCGACGACCTGAACATCTACATGAAGGCAGGCCACATTCCAGGAGCAAAGAATGTCATAGCAGTAAAAGCAACCCATCCTCAAATGGCGGAATACCTGTGTCATCTGCGACAGATGAGACACTTAAAAGGTTCAACACTCTCAACATACCTGGCTGCTCTCAGCACAGTTATCACCATGAAGACGGGGGTCAAGCTGACCAAAGTACCAGAGATACTGGCACTACTACGCTTGTTCAAGTTGGAAGACCAACAAATGAAATTCAAGGCTCCTGCCTGGGATCTCAACATAGTTCTACAACATCTCACCAGTGATGCCTACAAGCCTCTAGAATGGACATCCTTTGAACTACCGACTCAGAAAACTCTGTTTCTGATCGCCCTAGCAACAGCAGCACGGATGTCAGAAATACATTCTCTGGACTTCGAACGAAGATGATTTGAATCATCACATCATGACAACGTACATCTAGGACTGAGATGGGATTTTATTGCCAAGAACCAACTGCCTGGTCAGCCTGACAGACAGTTCCACATGCCAGCACTCTCTACAGTCCTTGGGCCACAGGATACACAGGATCTATCCTTATGCCCTGTCAGAGCACTAAAAGTCTACCTACAAAGGACAAAATAAGGAGACGAAAATTCAAGCGCCTATTCATCCCCTTATCCACTGAGACATCCACGGAAGTCTCTCAGACAACGATATCAATCTGGATGAGAGCCGTTATACTAAGGGCCTATAAAGCAGCTGGACTTGAGCCTCCACGAGCCTCCAATCCACTTGGAGTCAGAGCCCTGGCGTCAACACTTGCTCTGCATAGAAACTGCTCGATTACAACTATAATGGAGGGCTGCTTTTAGAGATCGAACACGGTGTTTGCCAACCACTACCTCAGAGACATTGCCACCGAAGACGTCTCAGGCATTCACCAAATTGGGCCACTTGCTGTAGCACAACAACTAACGGTCCCACAAAGGCGCTGAGAAAATCTCACCCTTTTTATCACGTGACTTGTGAAACTGGTTAAAATCCATGCACACGTCTAGGACAGACTAGCATGAGTAATAGACCCTGTACTTGTATAGGACATACTCGTACATGAAGAAGGGATGCATCTCCACTTGATGTGCGCATCAAGAGATGGAGTTGCAATAGATAATTAATGGAATATTCGTATATCTAAATCCACACAAAAATGTCAGGAGACGTTTCAGAAGAAATCTGACAAGTTGTGGTCCCCCCAGACTCATCAGAGAGAGAGAAGAATCTTCAACAGTGCCGTCATAAGTTCCCAAGGGGGGTAATACAGGACGTAAATCTACAACCAGTGAATCCAGAACGTGGCTTGACCCACCACCGTTCCGGACGGATTCTGCAAGCATAATTGCATGAGTCAGGATAAGCAAAAATATGTAATTTCTGACTAAAATTGATATTTTATACTTATCCTGACTCATGATGTTAGCCCTCCCAACCTCCCCTCTTATGGCACTTTGGATTTCCCTGTAAATCCGGGTGTCAGGCTCACATACGGAGAGAGTGAGAAATATGGCCGATCATGTGACCATTTCGGCGCCAAAGGGAGGAAAGGGATGCTACTCTTTGGTGAGTGATTTTACGTCCGCTTTTTTGAAAAGGTAACTTCAAGGGATTTCAAGTGTTCCACTATCATTCGCAAGAGGAAGGAGACAAGCATAATTAACATGACTCAGGATAAGTATAAAATATCAATTTTAGTCAGAAAATTACATTTTATTCAGGCTACCATTCTGGATGAGGAGATCCTCCCAGCTGAAGTGCCTTTGAAGCAAGCTTTGCCAACTGTCAGTTCCAGCGACAGTGCTAACCTCAGTGACAGTGACTCTAAATGTGGAGTACCAGCAGCTGACAATGACCTGGAACATGAGAACAGCAAGCTGGAGGACTCAACCAATGGAATGGCAGCTGACACTGACCTGGAACATGAGAACTCCAAGCTGGAGGACTCAACCAATGGAATGGCAGCTGACACTGACCTGGAACATGAGAACTCCAAGCTGGAGGACTCAGCCAATGGAATGGCAGCTGAGACTGATTCTCCAGTGTTAGATGAGTCCCCTAGTGACCAGCTGTCGGAGATGCCCCACAATCAGACCCTGCCTCATGAGACATGCAGTAAGCTGGGGACGGACCTACTCAGGATGTTTCTACAGGAGATCAGCTGTGACACCACACTGGTTGTGGCGGGCCAGGAGTTCAAGGCACACAAGTAAGGATACACTAGTATGATATCTTGATGTTACTATTCGAGTATGTCTGTCATTCTGAAAATTTATACAAGTGTCACAATTCTTGTATTTCTGAATCGAAGTGAGGATAATGCACAAATTATCTCATGGTTTGGTTGTTTTGTTGTTTAACGCCACACTCAGCAATATTCCAGCTATATGGCGGTGGTCTGTAAATAGTCGAGTCTGGACCAGATAATCCAGTGATCAACAGTATGAGCATCGATCTACGCGAGATTGACCATCCGCTCCCCTAAATCACCTCTGACAACAAGCATGGGTTACTGAAGATTAATTCTAACCCGGATCTTCACGGGTAATTATCTCATGAGTGTCCTGAAATAGTATGACACACAAGCAAGAATGGACAAGGTGATGAGAGACAGTGAAGTTTGGAGGGGACCTAGACAAGGGGCCAAATGTTCTGCTTGGCCTTTTACTTTTTGAATGATTGTTTGCAAGAGGGTCAGTGTAGATTGACCAGTGTATTTGTGTTAATTTGAATGCAAAGTTATGATTATGAAAATTTAATGAACAAAAAAAAATAGGTTTAAATTTGGAAACAAGTTTCAGTAGATTCCCCGACTTTGCTTACACCAGTAAGCATCAACTGGTGTGTCTATCCAGTAAAGAGTATAGTATCAGGAGCAATCAGTTTTCACAGAGTACTGACTACATGCTCCAGTTATTAGTCATGCTGCTTGATGGTTTAACGCATAACATTGGAGTGAGTGAGTTTAGTTTTACGCCACACTTAGCAATATGCAAGCTATATGGCAGGTCTGTAAATAATCGAGTCTGGACCAGACAATCCAGGGATCAACAGCATGAACAGCGATCTATGCAATTGGGAACCGATGACATGTGTCTACCAAGTCAGCGTGCCTGGCCACCCGATCCCGTTAGTGGCCTCATAGTCATATGACAAGCATGGGTTACTGAAGACCAATGCTAACCCGGACCTTCACGGTTCATAACAGTGGAGTTAACTCACAAAACATGTGTAAGAAGTATTATAATTTTCTAATTTCATCTTTAGTTAAGTAGTTTTGTAAAGAGATAAATAAGACATTTATATCAGGTACATTATTCGGCATGCAGTATGCAGGTAGACTGAGAGTGATCTGTTATGTATTGCTGTAGATACTTGCTGGCTGCCCGGGAGCAGGTACTTCGACGCCATGTTCGGGGGACTATGGTCAGAGAGTGGTGCCAATAAAGTGATTCTTGAGGGGTAAGCTGTATATGTATTTCTGTTACTGTATGTGGCATGGAGGAATAAAGGCTAATAGATTTTTCCACATATACTTTTCCAGAATACTTTCTGTAAATTTCTCGGGCAGTGGGGTAGCCTAGTGGTTAAAGCGTTCACTCGTCACGCTGAAGACCCAGGTTCGATTCCCCAGATGGGTACAATGTGTGAAGCCTATTTCTGGTGTCCACCGCCGTGATGTTGCTGGAATATTGCTAAAAGCGGCATAAAACCAGATCACTCACTAACTCTAAATGTCTGTAAATTTGAGATTGGTTGAATTTGTGTCCTGTTTTTCTGATGTCATATATCTTGAGATTTCTTGAACAGAAATGTGGGATGTTCAAAATGCTCAGTGTAATTATTTTAAATATTTCCTGTGTGATCAGCTCGTGTGTTTGTGCTCCAGTGTGTCGCCCCTTGCTGTGGAGCAGGCCCTCCTGTACTTATATGGAGGTGTCATTGACATCATTGAGCCGTGTGAGCTGACAGAACTCATCCAGGTGGCTGACATGTACGGCCTGGACGGACTCAAGGATGTTGTGTGCTACCATGTGAAGAAGGACAGCTGTCACTTCTACCATAAGGTGGGTGTTGTGTTTGTACCAGTCAGGTTTAGAAACAGCAGGTCAGCCTGTGAAATACAAAGAACCCACCTTTGTTGGTTAGGGGCGAAACGGTATACCGCGGTATTAGTAGAACCGCTGTATTTTGCTTTTGATTCGGTATACCGTAATGCAATTCAAAAATTCTGTATTTTCGTTTTTTGTACCGTCATTTTATTAACCTTTTTAAACCTTTTCTAAACTGTCTAGAAGTCGACTCATTTTATCATTATCTTTGCATTTTTGTCATTTTTCTGGAATATGATCATATGTCGTATACCGAACTGAAACGAACCAAATTGAAAGGCTTTGTACCACAATACTTACCGTACCGTGGTAAGAGCGCACCGTTTCACCCCTATTGCCGGGGCACACCAAGCAAGTTTGTTGTCCTAAATGATGTGTGTGGCTTGTTGTATTTCCTCTCTGCTGTCAGACATCATTGTTGTCCTTTGTCCACTGAGTCTCACCAGAATGGATGATGCTGAAACTTAACACGCCTGCTTCCATCAATAATGATAATAATCATTAGTGCTGGAGCGATTGATAGAACAATCAGTCAATCGATCGATCCCGCAATTATATCGATGGGCTTGAGAGACTAACTAAATGAAATATGCAAGCTGAAGTGTTTCTTGGAAAAAATGTAGATGCTTAAGTTTTTTGCCTTGTTTGACAGTTGTTACTGATATTACACAGTGTAGTGTTGGGAATTGGTTGAAATGTCACAACTGATGATTGCTTCATTACCAAGGAACAATCATCGAAAACAATTGGTTAGCGTCATTTTTCAGATTTTCCTATTCAGGTTGTTATTGTAGATACGTATAACATGATGCAACTTATTACTTTAAAGTGATGACTAATATATCATGAACATAAACTTCCTGGAGAAATATTCAGTCATGACTTTTCAGTTAGTGAAGTGAGATTAAACACGTTTTCAGGCCCTGACAACTTCCAAGATATGTTCCATTGTGAAGTATTTCAAAGACTAAAACAGTAGTACCAAAATCATTTATGTTCCATTATGAGAAAATGTGATCGATTGCTTGGTCGTTTGGTCACTGCGACCAATGTTTGATTATTTCAATTAATCGGAACACCACTAACACAGTGGATTTGTCTTTGTCACCAAACATTGAGACTTGATACTTGGCTGTATTTTGTTTTTGCAGGCATCACTGGAATTAAATCATTTGTAATAAATGTCAATTTTATACATACCGATGCCATAGGGTATAGTCATGAGTTTAAAGGAAGTTTAAATTGAGAATCTCATTGTTGTACATGTTCTTCAGCCCGGAATTTCACCATGCATAATGAATACACACAAGAAGAATGGTATATGTTTTTATTTCACGATGATTTTGAAAGGACTTCTCAGGTTGGATTCTTATTTGATCCTATAGCGATAGGTCCAGGACCCCGTTTCACAAAGCTCTCGCAAGCCTAAGATCTCGTAACTTTCCTCATAGCATTCCTACCTCCTATAGTGTAACATTGACTTAGGACAGGACAGAAGGGTTTCTCTGAGTTAGCATGTTGAGAGTTGACTGGCTTGTTCCTTCAGCCATGTCCAGCTTGTGCAGCCACGGCAGCCCACGCCCTGACTTTGTCTGTCACCTACAGACTGGAGGAAGTGAAAGATCGCACCTTCAAGTGGATGAACAAGTTCTTCACCAAGATTGTAGCTACCAAGCAGTTTGCGGGAATGCCTGATCCAGTACTGGAGATGTGCAGTGACTTCATGATAGAACAGCTGGTAGGTGTACTCACTTCATGATAGAACAGCTGGTAGGTGTACTCACTTCATGATAGAACAGCTGGTAGGTGTACTCACTTCATGATAGAACAGCTGGTAGGTGTACTCACTTCATGATAGAGCAGCTGGTAGGTGTACTCACTCCATGATAGAACAGCTGGTAAGGGTAGTGACATTATAGAACAGCTGGTAGGTGTAGTGACTTCATGATAGAACAGCTGGTAGGTGTACTCACTTCATGATAGAACAGCTGGTAGGTGTAGTGACTTCATGATAGAACAGCAGGTAGGTTTAGTGACTTCATGATAGAACAGCTGGTAGGTGTACTCACTTCATGATAGAACAGCTGGTAGGTGTAGTGACTTCATGTTAGAACAGCTGGTAGGTGTAGTGACTTCATGATAGAACAGCAGGTAGGTGTAGTGACTTCATGATAGAACAGCTGGTAGGTGTAGCGACTTCATGTTAGAACAGCTGGTAGGTGTAGTGACTTCATGATAGAACAGCTGGTAGGTGTACTCACATCATGATAGAACAGCAGGTAGGTGTACTCACATCATGATAGAACCGCGTGTGTTTACGATACATTATCATGTGTAGATGAATGTGTGTGTTTACGATACATTATCATGTGTAGATGAATGTGTATGTTTACGATACATTATCATGTGTAGATGTATGTGTGTGTTTACGATACATTATCATGTGTAGATGTATGTGTGTGTTTACGATACATTATCATGTGTAGATGTATGTGTGTGTTTACGATACATTATCATGTGTAGATGTATGCAAAATACTTAGCTCCTGACATTTTTCTTGCAGTCAGATCAAACTGTGATAGACACAATCCTCGAGTGCCACAAACTCACCAGCAAGCTGCCCAGAGTGAAGTGGGCAGAACCTGTGCTGGAGCTCACCTCGAAACTGATGGACTGTGCCATTGACTTCACAAGTCAACACTTTGTGACAGTGGTGCGATCTCAGAGGTTCCTGTCTTCCGGGAAGGTACCTATCCCAGATGATGGATAAAATATTTATTTCAAATTATGTCACATGTGGACCGCTTCTGTGATGTAGTGATTAGAGCTTCTGCCCGGAGAGAAGCCAATATGGTGGAAACTTAGTTTTTAAGATTGAGACCGGTTTATGTTCAACAGCTGATTACATACGCTGAGTGTTGTGACAACTGAAAACCTACATATAGAAGATAAGTTACCTATTCTGTCAATTCATTTTAAGTCAAATAATTGTTATAATAGTACTGTCGATTCATTTTAGGAAATAGAACTGTATTTTCTCATTTATCTCTACGATTTATATAGTTGATATGTGAAAGTGTGAAATATCTGTTAATCTAAGTTCAGCCTAACTACAGTCTCAGTGGTAGAGAGATAGGAAACGGAGAAAAGGGACTTTACTGAGGGGAAATTAGTGCAGAAATGAGCAATGCCCAAAGTCCCAAAAGACTTATTTGGAACAGACCATGGCTTTATGCAAATTAATGTGCGACGATATTGTATTACAAGGGACACTTTTTAAATGCCCAATTTGAAATTAGACATAGATTCATTATAAACGATAGCTGACGTAAAATATAATAACTTTTATGCCGAAACTATTTCGACATATGCTATTTGCAATTGTGTAAATTTTAGGGATATAGAGTAACAGCCTAAAAACAGTTTTTTTCTATTTCCGACAGTACTATAGTGTCAGTATTAGTACAGTAGATTTGTAGTAAAGTTTCAAGTCGGCATGTTGTAGCTCACTGGCTTCAATTCTCAGTACACAGCGAAGAAAGACTAAATTATATCGCTTAACACTTCTTTCATTTATTCGTGTAATTTTTAGAAGGGAAATATACCTTTAGCTGAAAGGTGTTTGCAAGTAATAGTGATAGTTTTATAATTTTAGAGAAAATTGTTAGGGTGTATTTGATGTGAGTGAAAAATATGACATATCGCCGATCTGTTCTGATCCGCCATTGATGCTTGTGATGCTTGAGTGTTATGGTTCTAAAACTTCTTTATCCCTAGTATGGTGATCTACCTTCAGTTGTTGGCGATCTATAGCCTGTTTTTATATTGTATTATCTACATAGTTCTATTACTTTTAACTTTCCACACTAGTTTTAACTGTAATTGTGATATGCTAGTTGTGTTACTGTCCCTTGATGACTGTTTTTTTGTAATATACACATATTCCATTTCAATGTCAAACATGTTCTCGTCACAATATGGCTGAAATGTTGCCGATGTGACGTTAATTATTAACTCACTCACTCACTCTAAAACTTCTTTCTTTCTTGTTGATGTTAGTATTTGACAAAACTGGAAAGATGTTTACAACACTTTGTGATAGTTTCTGTTTTTGAGGTGTGTGACAGTGTCAGTTAACATTCTGTCAATGTCCATGCCATTGCTCTTATTCATTCATTCATTCATTCATTCATTCATTCATTCATTCATTCATTCATTCATTCATTCATACGTTATAAAATTCTGACTGATACAAAAAAATGGCTGAAGTACTGTTAAACGCAGCCGAAGTTGTGCTGGGAACGAACCAAGTCACTGTGTGCGTTGGAGCATGATGAGGCACACGCTAATTAGTACAAATGGTAAAGAAAGCAAGCGAGTGACCTATCCCTGTTGTAGAGTGTCCCTGGTATGACTGTTTAGTGTGATACCGTCCAGGAGTGAGCTGACATTATGACCAGGTACACATGTTCATCATCTCATTGCTGCATACCTAGTGAGTGAGTATGGTTTTACGCTGCTTTTAGCAAAATTCCAGCAATATCACGTCAAGGAACTCCAGAAATGGGCTTCACACATTGTACCCATGTGGGAAATCAAACCTGGATCTTCAGCACCCGTGAAGGTGCAGGGTTAGAATGAACCTTCAGTAACCCATGCTTGTCGTAAGAGGTGACGTGAAATTGGGTTTAATGTCATGCTTGAGAATAATTCGCTCATATGACGACTTCCATGTGTGTTTATGTGTATATGCGGCTGCTTGTACTAGCCCAGACTGAAGCTGGTTTTATAGTGCTAACCCACTGAAATACCATGCCACATTGAAGCATGAATACCCCACTCAGACACATTATACTGACTCCGAGCCGACCAGTACTTGTTGTACCCATTAATGCCGAGCGCCAGGCAGGGACCAACAAGTACCATATTTTAACGTCTTTTGGTAACACGCGGCCGGGGATCGAACCTGCGACCTTCCGCTCTCCGGGCGGACGCTCTAACCACTACACCACGGAGGCGATCTTGTTGTAAGAGGTGACTAACGGGATCAGGTGATCAGGCTCGCTGGCGTGGTTGACACATATCATCGGTTCACAATTACGCAAATCGATGCTCATGCTGTTGATTACTGAACTGTCTGGTCCAGACTCGATTATTTACCGCCGCCATATAGCTGGAATATTGCTGAGTGCGGCGTAAAACTTAACTCACTCACTCACTCACCGGGTCTTCGGTGTGACTAGTGAACGCTTTAACCACTAGGCTACCCCACCTCCCCGCTGCATACCTAGACATTGGTTCCATATGGTAGCTCCCTTAAGTTTCAAAGAAAATAATCATATGCATTTTAAAAAATGTTGATTGTGTTAAATAAAACATTTTCTTGCGTCAGAATGCTGCCTGGAGCGTGAGTGTGTTGGAGGACATTTTCAGCAACGTGATTGATGCCTTGCCGCCACCGAAAGCGTGTGAAGCCTACTGCGCCCTGCTCCGCTTTCACCAACACTCTATAGAGCACGAGTGTCCATGGGGAGAGGTGTGTACTGCTGATTACAGGTCGTCCCTGTTCCTCATCACTGTGTACTGTACTGTACTGTACTGTACTGATGAATGGGCCTTAGTATGGTGATCTACCTTCGGTTGTTGGCGATCTATAGCCCGTATTTTATATTGTATTGTCTTCTTTAATTGGAATATTTTAACTTTGCGCTAGTTTTATATTTATAACTGTGATTTTCTAGTCTTTTTACTGTCCATCGTCGACGGGTTTTAATCTTCAAAATGTTTCTACTTTTTATTGTATGGCTTGTTTTCCTCACGATATGGCTGCAATATTGCCGATGTGACGTTAAATATTAACTCACACACTCACTCACTCACTCACTCACTCACTGTACTGATGATGCTGTTGTTGTTATAGTGATCCTGTTGCCCTGTCAGGTAGACGTGGTATCATACCGTAACACAAATTAAGTACAAGACTGACTAAACTGGGCACTTATTCTCTAAACGTTCGTAGCCCTAAGAATTCTTAACTTTGATCGTAGCCAATATGTTCGAGAATAGCTAGCCTGTTAAATATGCAGCATGACTGTTTTGCAGTGGAATGAAAACAAAATCAGAATTTTTAATTAACTTTTTATTTTCCCACAATTTTCGATTTATATACATGCTAATGAATGCAAGACACTGCACGAAATCTGCAATATCTTACTAGGGGCTGATTATGACCGAATTATCTAACAAATGTCTACATCTCTGACATCTCAAAAACAGATGTTCATTCGATTCTAACCAGCTAACTAACTAAGCACTCAACTCCCAACAAGGGCGGTGGGGCAGCCTAGTGGTTAAAGCGTTGGCTCGTCACACCGAAGACCCGGGTTCGAATCCCCACATGGGCACAATGTGTGAAGCCCATTTCTGGTGTCCCCCACCGTGATATTGCTGGAATATTGCTAAAAGCAGCGTGAAACCATAATCACTCACTCACTCTCACTCAACTCCCAACAACTACTGTAGGATCACATGTTTATCTAACAGAAACATGCATGAAAATCTCTTGCAGATGTCCTAACCACGAAGCGTAGTGTGTTCAGGTGCATAACACATTGTCCAAGAACATAAACATCTATAACAAACTGAACATGTGTCCCAAAACACATCTATTATATAACATCCACTAAGACCACGTGCATCTGGTAATTATCTGCGTTAAAAGTGTTTCTAACATTCCGTGAACTGTTCTTCAGTCCAATGACAATTGTCCCAACACCCATGTCTGTTCTTCCTATACTGACTAGCACATATGCTCAAGCCTACCTTTCATTTTAGCAAATTCTTTCCCCCTCAACTTAATGGCTATGACAATTGTTAAAGACTCCATACCTAAGTTACCACATATACACATGAGGAAATCTGTGAAAAACAATTTGCTGACCTTGAAGGTCAAGGCCACCCAGTATGACTGACTGAGTTTGGTTTTACGCCGCTTTTAGCAATATTCCAGCAACATCATGGCAGGGGACACCAGAAATGGGCTTCACACATTGTGCCCATGTGGGGATTCGAACCGGGGTCTTTGGCATGACGAGCCAACGCTTTAACCATTAGGCTACCCCACCGCCCCCCACCCTGTATGAACTCTTGTCACAAATGCATGTGTACATGAAAAAAAATGAGAATTTATGAATAGTGCTGGTTTGTAGAGAATACAAGAGCAAAGTAATAATGAAGTGGGTGCTGCCAGTGTGGAGCTACCTCTGTAGTCTACTGTTGTGTGTGCAGGACATGGAGGCCTTGCTGAGTACGCTCATCTCGTACAGTGAGACGTACATGAAGCACTACATCCACCAGGTGACGCTGTCCCCAGACTGGAGGAACCTGCCAGCTGACATCAGGGAAAGGATTCTCAAAAGTATGTTGCACACTTTCTGGCAATCATATGTTTTTATTCCCAAAAAGATTCCAGTTGTGACTAGATAGTTTTCTGTGTGAAAGGTGAGTGAGGAACAGAGGGCTGGATAAGTGGCTTCCTGATATGAAAACCATTTGATCATGTAGCAGTTTACGAGACTGGATCTCAGCTATCAGCAAATGATGTGCCTGACCAGGTGACAACCAACCATCAGCTAACAGCATATGATGTGCCTGACCAGGTCACAACCATCAGCTAACAGCATATGATGTGCCTGACCAGGTCACAACCAACTCTCAGCTAGCAGCATATGATGTGCCTGACCAGGTCACAACCGTCAGCTAACAGCATATGATGTGCCTGACCAGGTCACAACCATCAGCTAACAGCATATGATGTGCCTGACCAGGTCACAACCAACTGTCAGCTAACAGCATATGATGTGCCTGACCAGGTCACAACCAACTGTCAGCTAACAGCATATGATGTCCCTGACCAGGTCACAACCAACTGTCAGCTAACAGCATATGATGTGCCTGACTAGGTCACAACCAACTGTCAGCTAACAGCATATGATGTGCCTGACCAGGTCACAACCAACTGTCAGCTAACAGCATATGATGTCCCTGACCAGGTCACAACCATCAGCTAACAGCATATGATGTGCCTGACTAGGTCACAACCAACTGTCAGCTAACAGCATATGATGTGCCTGACCAGGTCACAACCAACTGTCAGCTAACAGCATATGATGTGCCTGACTAGGTCACAACCAACTGTCAGCTAACAGCATATGATGTGCCTGACCAGGTCACAACCAACTGTCAGCTAACAGCATATGATGTGCCTGACTAGGTCACAACCAACTGTCAGCTAACAGCATATGATGTGCCTGATCAGGTGACAACCAACTGTCAGCTAACAGCATATGATGTGCCTGACCAGGTCACAACCAACTGTCAGCTAACAGCATATGATGTGCCTGATCAGGTGACAACCAACTGTCAGCTAGCAGCATATGATGTGCCTGATCAGGTGACAACCAACTGTCAGCTAACAGCATATGATGTGCCTGACTAGGTCACAACCAACTGTCAGCTAACAGCATATGATGTGCCTGACCAGGTGACAACCAACTGTCAGCTAGCAGCATATGATGTGCCTGATCAGATGACAACCAACTGTCAGCTAGCAGCATGTGATGTGCCTGATCTGGTGACAACCAACTGTCAGCTAGCAGCATATGATGTGCCTGATCAGGTGACAACCAACTGTCAGCTAGCAGCATATGATGTGCCTGATCAGATGACAACCAACTGTCAGCTAACAGCATATGATGTGCCTGATCAGATGACAACCAACTGTCAGCTAGCAGCATATGATGTGCCTGATCAGATGACAACCATCTGTCAGCTAACAGCATATGATGTGCCTGATCAGATGACAACCAACTGTCAGCTAGCAGCATATGATGTGCCTGATCAGGTGACAACCAACTGTCAGTTAGCAGCATATGATGTGCCTGATCTGGTGACAACCAACTGTCACCTAGCAGCATATGATGTGCCTGATCTAGTCACAACCAACTGTCAGCTTGCAGCAATATGATGTGCCTGATCTAGTCACAACCATCTGTCAGCTAGCAGCACAAATATGATGTGCCTGATCTAGTCACAACCAACTGTCAGCTGGCAGCAATATGATGTGCCTGATCTAGTCACAACCAACTGTCAGCTGGCAGCAATATGATGTGCCTGATCTAGTCACAACCATCTGTCAGCTGGCAGCAATATGATGTGCCTGTTCTAGTCACAACCAACTGTCAGCTGGCAGCAATATGATGTGCCTGATTAGGTCACAACCGACTCTCAGCTGGCAGCAATATGATGTGCCTGATCTAGTCACAACCAACTGTCAGCTGGCAGCAATATGATGTGCCTGATCTAGTCACAACCAACTGTCAGCTGGCAGCAATATGATGTGCCTGATCTTGTCACAACCAACTGTCAGCTGGCAGCAATATGATGTGCCTGATCTAGTCACAACCAACTGTCAGCTGGCAGCAATATGATGTGCCTGATCTAGTCACAACCATCTGTCAGCTGGCAGCAATATGATGTGCCTGATCTAGTCACAACCATCTGTCAGCTGGCAGCAATATGATGTGCCTGTTCTAGTCACAACCAACTGTCAGCTGGCAGCAATATGATGTGCCTGATTAGGTCACAACCGACTCTCAGCTGGCAGCAATATGATGTGCCTGATCTAGTCACAACCAACTGTCAGCTGGCAGCAATATGATGTGCCTGATCTAGTCACAACCAGTGTCATCTAACAGCAATTAATGTTTGTGGACAAAGTTTTCTTCCTTCTTGCATGGGACAGCCTTCATATTATTTGCTTTCCAGTTATTTGAGATCATGGATGGCCAGCAGTGAATCAGATTTTGTTGTATCCAAACTTTCATTCGAATTTGTTGTTTATACATGATACTGATATGCTGCAGTGTTTTCTCATGGTACACTGTATGTTTAATCTTGTGTTATAGGTGCCTCATATGTTTGTATAGAGCAGGATCTAACAGCCATGACACAACCACCACTGCTCTCTAACAAGAAGGTGGGTTTCTCACAATCAGCAGTTGTGCAAGATTTGTGTTTCAAAATAATTTGTTACATTCTGTAGACTTACAACATTACTAATCACTCAAAATACCACCAAATACACAGTTCAAGATATTTGAATCACTCAAAATACCACCAAATACACAGTTCAACATATTTGAATCACTCAAAATACCACCAAATACACAGTTCAAGATATTTGAATCACTCAAAATACCACCAAATACAAAGTTCAAGATATTTGAATCACTCAAAATACCACCAAATACACAGTTCAAGATATTTGAATCACCCAAAATACCACCAAATACATAGTTCAAGATATTTGAATTACCCAAAATACCACCAAATACACAGTTCAACATATTTGAATCACCCAAAATACCACCAAATACATAGTTCAAGATATTTGAATCACTCAAAATACCACCAAATACAAAGTTCAAGATATTTGAATCACTCAAAATACCACCAAATACACAGTTCAAGATATTTGAATCACCCAAAATACCACCAAATACAAAGTTCAAGATATTTGAATTACCCAAAATACCACCAAATACACAGTTCAACATATTTGAATCACCCAAAATACCACCAAATACATAGTTCAAGATATTTTAATCACTCAAAATACCACCAAATACACAGTTCAAGATATTTGAATCACTCAAAATGACACCAAATACACAGTTCAGGATATTTGAATCACCCAAAATACCACCAAATACACAGTTCAAGATATTTGAATCACCCAAAATACCACCAAATACACAGTTCAAGGTATTTGAATCACCCAAAATACCTCACCAAATACATAGTTCAAGATATTTTAATCACTCAAAATACCACCAAATACACAGTTCAAGATATTTGAATCACTCAAAATGACACCAAATACACAGTTCAGGATATTTGAATCACCCAAAATACCACCAAATACACAGTTCAAGGTATTTGAATCACCCAAAATACCACCAAATACACAGTTCAAGATATTTGAATCACCCAAAATACCCCCAAATACACAGTTCAAGGTATTTGAATCACTCAAAATACCAAATACACAGTTCAAGATATTTGAATCACTCAAAATACCACCAAATACACAGTTCATGATATCTGAATCACTCAAAATACCACCAAATACACAGTTCAAGATATTTGAATCACTCAAAATACCACCAAATACACAGTTCAAGATATTTGAATCACTCAAAATACCACCAAATACAAAGTTCAAGATATTTGAATCACTCAAAATACCACCAAATACACAGTTCATGATATCTGATTCACTCAAAATACCACCAAATACACAGTTCAAGATATTTGAATCACCCAAAATACCACCAAATACACAGTTCAAGATATTTGAATCACTCAAAATACCACCAAATACACACAGTTCAAGATATTTGAATCACTCAAAATACCACCAAATACACAGTTCAAGATATTTGAATCACCCAAAATAGGCCTTTGCAGATTTAAGGTGACATAACACGAACTATAACTTGGCCAATCGAAACAGATTATTTGGAACATATTATAGAAGTTCACAGTATTCTGTACTGAATAGAACATGTACATTATTATGAATCTCACAAACACTGGCTTGCTGACTGAAATGTACCAAAGATCCGTACATTACCAGTGTAGGAAAGATGTAGAAAATCTAGCCTGTCCACAGGACTGGCAGGTCAAATTTTTTACCAGTCCTGCCAAAATCTAGCCTGTCCTCCAAATATAGATAAAACACCTTCGGCAGTAAATATTCAAAAAGTTTATAATCATTATATATATGTCATTGGTTTGCTAAAATTGACCCGACATGAGGATGGACTAGATATTTGTTTAACCCGTCCTCCACAAAATGTACCCGTCTCGGACGTTGGGACGGGTTATCTTTCCTACACTGACATTACACTATGTTTTCACTGCATTCCATTGTTTCTGATCAGTTAAACAGAGATGGTCACAAAACAAGAAGCAGGCCAAACAGCAGCAGGTCAGCTAGGAATGATCAAACCTCGGACAACTCCCAGTCTAGGAAATCAACTCAAGTAAGAAAGACACCAGACAGACCAGGTCGAGCCCAACCATCACTAGGAAGGTCATCTGATCCATCAAGGAGATCACCACTTCGACCCAGCTCACCTTTCGGATCAACTGGTTCACGGCCACAGTCAGCCAAGGACAGTATGCCAAGAGCACAAAGGTCACCTCCAAAAATGTCTGGGAAGAGAGACAATGACTCCAAACCACAGTCTGCTCATTATAGTTCAAGGTCACATGAACACCAACCGCCTAAACAAGCCACCCCATCCCGACCCCCACCGACATCGTCAAGGCTCCAACAGATGTCACGTGAATCACCACCTGCTAAACAGGCCATCCCATCCCAACTCCTACCGACATCGTCAAGACTCCAACAGATGTCACGTGAATCACCACCCAGTAAACAGGCCACCCCATCCCGACCCCCACCGACATCATCAAGGCTCCAACCGATGTCACGGGAATCACCACCCCCTAAACAGGCCACCCCATCCCGACCCCAACCGACATCGTCAAGGCTCCAACAGATGTCACGTGAATCACCACCCCCTAAACAGGCCACCCCATCCCGACCCCCACCGACATCATCAAGGCTCCAACAAATGTCAAGCTACAGCCCCAGAATGATGCAGCCGAGAAGTAGGCTAAGTTTGTCTCCCTCTCCAGGCCCAAGAGGAGAATCATCAAGGTCACGTTTACCACAGCGGGTCATGCCGTCACTACGCCCTGCTCGAAGCACAGGTAGTCTCAACCGATCATGTGACTTGAGGGACAGCCAGCGAAGTGTATCAACCAATAACCTTGACTTTGATGCGTGGGGACTTAGACGCCGTGAATACTCCATGGCCAGTCTCGACACATTGGTACCAATACTGGAGACAGCTTTCACCATGCCAGATATATCCGATATAGAGAAGTAGAAAGCCAACTTCATATGATATATGATTGACTTTAGTTAGAAACAAATCCTGTGAGAATTTCGGCATTTGCTACATTTGGACACAGCAAAGGTTATATTTGCTTGATATTTTACAATTTTAGCCACGAGAACACATATGCATGTATTATGCAAACCTTGATCACATGTGTTTTCATGCATTTATACAAACTCTCTTTATTGTGCAGGAAGTTTTCAATATTCAGTATGGATGCAGTTCTTTTTCTTATCAGGAAATCCTCAATGTGCCTACATGTAGGAGATTAACACCATATAAAATACCACATGGATTGTATAATTGTTTTTAAATTGAAAAATATTCTTGCTCTGTCATTGTATTTTAGATGCACATTATGTACAGTCAATAGTACCAACCTCGTATGAACATGGTCACGTCATTTCAACTCTTCTCGTCTGAATCACCTTTGTGAGGAATGACAGTCTGGCTGGTCAGGTACTCGGCGCTTCATGTATTGCCTGGTGGTTAGGGGTGAAACAAATACACCAGAGGGATTTCATGCAACAGCACAATACATGATACTTTTGTTTCTATATCAATTCACCAAATTGCGCAGATCGATGCTCATGCTGTTGATCACTGGATTGTCTGGTCCAGACTCGATTATTTACAGACCACCGCCATATAGCTGGCATATTGCTGAGTGCGGCATAAAACTAAACTCACTCACTATATCAATTCAAGATGATACAGTTTTTTAACTATTTACTACTCATTTACTTTAATGACATTTTCCATCCCTCATTTTATGCGAGTGCAGAGAAAGGGACAGCCAGGTGTGCGAGAAAGGATGGAGACGGCACAGCACAGGCTAATGAATAAAAAACTTGGTGGGCACTTGTGCACGTGCTTCTCTAACACCTGGCTGTCCCTTTTTTCTGCACTCCTCCCTCGTAACAAATAGTGAACTGTGTCAAAATTTTAATGATAGTTACTTAAAGAACTTTTTAGGTGGAGTCCGGAAAATTTTCAAATATAAGAAAGCTGTTGGGTATTAGTAAATGATCAACATGTGTACTATTTACATTTATGTGGCAATTTTGTACAATGATAAAATTTGCAATTCATCGGTCCGTTTCTGACTCAAACAGACTGTAGCTATTCTCTTTGAAATGTTGAACATTAACATTGTAATATTTATGGTCAAAAAGTTCATTGTGATTTGATGTAAATATGTGTATTGTGTCATTGCTGTATCGTTTCATCCCCACCACTTGACACGACAGGTTACCCTGTATATTGACATGGCAGTAAATAAATGACTGTGTTACACACTGAACAAGGTTGCACACATTGTATGTACCTTGTCTAGACCTAGTCTGGCAGCACGCCAAGGACCACAGTACAACTCACGGTTCCAGATCACATACTTGCTAGTATATTCCTCTCATGTGTAGAAACTTTTAACATATTTACAAGTACTGATGGCTTTTTTCCATGATGTGATATTGTATATTGTATTACATTTATGATAATATTGGTTATAAAATGTTATGCTTTTGATATATGAGTGTGTGTGTGTGTGTGCGTGTGTGCGTCGCGTGCGTGTGCGTGCGTGGCGTGCGTGCGTGTGTGCGTTCGCCAAAGGTGTCGGGAGATGGTGAAGGGGCTGATCTCAACCCATTGTCATAAGGTGTTCTGTCTTCGGGGTATCCTCCCAAAACCTCAACATGCCAAAACCCTCACTATTGATTTGTTACTTCAGTGATTAATGTTTTTGTTGTATTTTTCTAAATCTTAGAATCGTAACCATGGTTTGTTTTTACTAGATATATATAAGACACATATCCAATGTCACAACACTGTTCCGACCTCTGAATGTCTTTTCATGTAAGTTACCTTCCCTGCTTGAATCCCATCTCTTGGGCTGTTCCATTACATCAGTAGGGGAAATCCCATCTCTTGGGCTGTTCCATTACATCAGTCAGCAAAATCCCATCTCTTGGGCTGTTCCATTACATCAGTAGGGTAAAATTCCTTCTCTGGGCTGTACCAATACATCAGTCAGCAAAATCCCATCTCTTGGGCTGTTCCATTACATCAGTAGGGGAAATCCCATCTCTTGGGCTGTTCCATTACATCAGTCAGCAAAATCCCATTTCATGGTTGTTCTATTATATCAGTAGGTAAAATTCCTTCTCTGGGCTGTACCATTACATCAGTGGGTAAAATTCCTTCTCTGGGCTGTACCAATACATCAGTAGGTAAAATTCCTTCTCTGGGCTGTACCATTACATCAGTAGGTAAAATTCCTTCTCTGGGCTGTACCAATACATCAGTAGGTAAAATTCCTTCTCTGGGCTGTACCAATACATCAGTAGGTAAAATTCCTTCTCTGGGCTGTACCAATACATCAGTAGGTAAAATTCCTTCTCTGGGCTGTACCATTACATCAGTAGGTAAAATTCCTTCTCTGGGCTGTACCAATACATCAGTAGGTAAAATTCCTTCTCTGGGCTGTACCATTACATCAGTAGGTAAAATTCTTCTCTGGGCTGTACCAATACATCAGTAGGTAAAATTCCTTCTCTTGGGCTGTAACCAATACATCAGTGGGTAAAATTCCTTCTCTGGGCTGTACCAATACATCAGTAGGTAAAATTCCTTCTCTGGGCTGTACCATTACATCAGTGGGGAAATCTTCTCTGGGCTGTACCAATACATCAGTAGGGAAAATCCCTTCTCTGGGGCTGTACCAATACATCAGTAGGGGAAATCCCTTCTCTGGGCTGTACCATTACATCAGTAGGTAAAATTCCTTCTCTGGGCTGTACCAATACATCAGTAGGGAAAATTCCTTCTCTGGGCTGTACCAATACATCAGTAGGGGAAATTCCTTCTCTGGGGCTGTACCATTACATCAGTAGGGGAAATCCTTCTCTTGGGCTGTACCAATACATCAGTAGGGGAAATTCCTTCTCTGGGGCTGTACCAATACATCAGTAGGTAAATTCCTTCTCTGGGCTGTACCAATACATCAGTAGGTAAATTCCTTCTCTGGGCTGTACCATTACATCAGTAGGTAAAATTCCTTCTCTGGGCTGTACCAATACATCAGTAGGTAAAATTCCTTCTCTGGGCTGTACCAATACATCAGTAGGTAAATTCCTTCTCTGGGGCTGTACCAATACATCAGTAGGTAAAATTCCTTCTCTGGGGCTGTACCAATACATCAGTAGGTAAAATTCCTTCTCTGGGGCTGTACCAATACATCAGTAGGTAAAATTCCTTCTCTGGGCTGTACCAATACATCAGTAGGTAATATTCCTTCTCTGGGCTGTACCAATACATCAGTAGGTAATATTCCTTCTCTGGGCTGTACCAATACATCAGTAGGTAAAAGTCTTTCTCTGGGCTGTACCAATACATCAGTAGGTAAATTCCTTCTCTGGGCTGTACCAATACATCAGTAGGGGAAATCCCTTCTCTGGGCTGTACCAATACATCAGTAGGGGAAATGTCTTTCTCTGGGCTGTACCAATACATCAGTAGGTAATAGTCTCCTTCTCTGGGCTGTACCAATACATCAGTAGGGAAAAGTCTTCTCTGGGCTGTACCATTACATCAGTAGGTAAAATTCCTTCTCTGGGGCTGTACCAATACATCAGTGGGTAAAATTCCTTCTCTGGGCTGTACCAATACATCAGTAGGTAAAATCCCTTCTCTGGGCTGTACCAATTACATCAGTAGGGAAAATCATACATCAGTAGGGGAAATCCCTTCTCTGGGGCTGTACCAATACATCAGTAGGTAAAATCCCTTCTCTGGGGCTGTACCAATACATCAGTAGGTAAAAGTCTTTCTCTGGGCTGTACCAATACATCAGTAGGTAATATTCCTTCTCTGGGCTGTACCAATACATCAGTAGGTAAAAGTCTTTCTCTGGGCTGTACCAATACATCAGTAGGTAAAAGTCTTTCTCTGGGGCTGTACCAATACATCAGTAGGGAAAATCCCTTCTCTGGGGCTGTACCAATACATCAGCAGGTAAAAGTCTTTCTCTGGGCTGTACCAATACATGGTGGGGGACCCAGAAATGGGCTTCACACATTGTACCCGTGTGAGGAATCAAACTTTGGCCTTCAGTGTGACAAGCAAAGGCTTCAACCACTAGGCTTTCTCTTGGGTTGTAGGGAAGATTCCCTTTTGGATATGTAACAATGTGTACAAATTGTTATCCCTTCTCTTAGGCTGTACCAATACATCAGCAGGGACAATCTCTTTGTTGTTTTAATTAGTGTAAGTTTGGGCATGTACAACTTTTGGGAGACATCTGGTGCTTCTTGACCAGGGGATGACCAAGTGCAATTTGTGATGTTGAATTACACATGGAATCTATTCTACAGTATTACATGGTATTGCATGTCGATAGTAAACTGTTAACTCACTCCCTTCAACATGTACAAATGTGAAGAATGTCACTTTCTTGACTCTTTGCATAAACCTATATAGACAGTAAATTTTGTTTACTATGATAATTTTATGCTGTATATCAACATGATTTAGTTGAAATGTATTTTTGCCATTTTGTCAGAAAGTAAGGTAGTGTTTTTAGTAGTACCTTGTCCTACCAGGTTGAGGGGTGGTGGGGTAACCTAGTGGTTAAAGCGTTCGGTCTCGTCACGCCGAAGACCCGGGTTCGATTCCCTACATGGGTACAATATGTGAAGCCCATTTCTGGTGTCCCCCGCCGTGATATTTATGGAATATTGCTAAAAGCGACGTAAAACTAAACTCACTCACTCACTCACTCCTACCAGGGTGGTGATAAGATTACAGCTTGCGGGAAAAAATATTTACTTTCACAGTCAGTCTTTTATGTACTACATCAGCAGCTAGGTACTGTGTACAGGGTTAAGACATCAGCCTCTGTGTGTGGTGCAGGTATATTTAATATCATAGTGTATCAGCAGAGTTGTGTTTTCTACATCATGGTGTTCGTGAGCCTTGTAAACTACTTTGTGCCATTGTTTTATATTTACACACTTGCCGATGTGATAGCCATTTTGATGTAATATTGTTACTTTTTTTTCCAATGTTTGTTTCAAATTGTGATAGATTTCGTCACTGTTCAAGTGAAAGTTCTGTCTGTGTTTTTCTTAGCTGTGTTGAGTGTGCGAAATAGTTTCCAAATTTTGCTACCCAGTCAAGCCAGCTATGCCTGAAAGTTACTAACAAACAAGATGATTCACTAGACCGAAATTTGAATGTAGAAACCAAACAAAAGATTACAGAAATAGATGAAAATAAGATATTGTCAGCATGACATGGGTTTCATCATTAAGCTGCTAATATGAACATTTTTATCAGGTCATAATCTTGCATGATGTTATAGTGTATAAAACCTTACCAAGTCAGAGAGAGTGATATATTTACAAAATGACCACATGAAAATTCACTAGCCAGTCAGGCCAGTGACTGTGGAGATTTAATGGTCCGACTGGATTTTTACTAGCCACGGGCCAGTGGTTATTTAGCACACTGGCTGTGTTACATGGTACCCTCTGTGGAGAACTGTTGTTATAGAGGCAGCTGGAGACTACACTACGCCTACCCATCTTAGTTCCAGCACATAGTGGGGCGTTGGGGTAGCCTAGTGGTTAAAGTGTTTTTAGAAAGAAAGCAAGAAAACTTCAGTTTAAGGAAATTTTTCCATATTGTATTAACATATTTATGACATACCTTTTACATTGATGGAATCGTAAATACCTTAACTACTAAATTCCCCAAATCCTGACTTGTGGCCTTGCTTGCAGGTGGTAACTATTTTGCTATATTACATGAAGCATGAGCAGCTGTTGTGTATTTGTATTGTAAGTAAGTATTTCTCAACCTGACAATGAGATGACAATTTCACCATTTACAGCTTCCGTTTTGTAGGTTCTCATGTTTCGTGTGTTAAAAACAGTATTTCATGTCAGTGTAGAAAGGGATCAAGGATCTATGATGGGAAGTTGTCATACAAGCACCCCCGGTATTGTCTGGGTGGAGAAATGGTAGGTGGGAAATGACTGGAACTCCTTGTCTAAGTTTTAAGTTTAATGCAATTGTTTAGTATAGAATAAATGAAATACTGACCTAAATAGCATCCCTGTCCGTCATTGTAGTTGTGATTTTTGTTATATGCTGTAGATATGTGATTGTTTGTGATGATATTGTGAATGCTTTGTCTTTCATTTTGTGTCATGTCACGCATGACAATGTTGTACATGCCTTGTATGTTGTCGTTTTTCATAGATAATTTATAACTGTTTGATGTATAAAGTTTTACCTTGTAAGGAATGGCTTAAGGCTGTCCTAAATAGTGTCACAAATTACAGAATTTTTTTTACAAATTATTATCTACCATTAAGCTTTTGCTATACAATATACTCATCATCAGGTAGGCAAACACAGCTTGTTGATACAGCTGGTGCTACAACTAGTCCACACCTTTGTCTTGGTATCAGAAGGAGTTTTAACATAGTATGATAATGATAATACTAATAGTTCATTTATACAGCGCAAGGATCCACCTGACTAGTTGCTCACTGGATGCTGTAATCAGAATCTGATTATTATAACCCCGGATAACCCAAGCTGCCTGTAAGGCGCTAGAGGGTTATAGTCACATGACTTTATCCAACCGGGTACCCATTTTCTGCTGGGTAAACAGAGGAAATTTTGAACAAACTCACTTGCCTAAGGTGAGACCACATGTATCACATTGTGGGGCAGGACTGAAGTCCTAGAAACTCTCAGGAGTCAGGCTTCCCAACACAGTCACCCAACCAGGTACCCATCCAAGGACTCTCCGAGCTTGACGTTGCTAAGCTTCAACTGATTCGTGACCTGAGCTCAGTGCACAGGACCACACACCACCACAACTAGGTTATCAACTACAGTAGGTTTGCTTTAAAGTTAACTTAAGCATTTAACTGCATCCGAGGTTTCAGATGACAAATGTGTGTTGGAAACCAAGGCTTGTACTGGCATTGAGGCAAGTAGTCCCCTCACCGAGTAGCTCTACAACTAGTGCTACAACTGTTGTAACTGGGGTAGTTGTAAGGTGAACACTGTAGTAGAGACCCAGTTCCACAAAGCGATGTTAGTGGCAAGGCGATCCTTGCACTCATATATCAACACTGACTTAAAATAGTTGTGACTCCGATGTAGCTTCAGGTCCACACCCTGACTAACAATGTTGCTTTATATTCATGAACCCCTTAGCCACATTACATGACCTGTTACAGAATGGCAGTTTTCTGTTAATGCTCAGATCATGGTGCTCAGATTTTATGCCTATGTCTTCAAGCCTGTTCCTTCTCTAGTCCTATCTACATGTGATTGATGCAGTCATGTGTTGGTGATGTGCCATTCTGTATATTTTACCCATCTGTGTTTTTATTATTGGTTTTAGCATGTTTACATGATAACTGCATAGTGGCTTGATCAATGTGATGTCCCACAGGTTGGTTTACATGATAACTGCATAGTGGCTTGATCAATGTGGTTTCCCAGCAGGTTGGTTTACATGATAACTGCATAGTGGCTTGATCAATGTGATGTCCCAGCAGGTTGGTTTACATGATATCTGCATAGTGGCTTGACCAATGTGATGCCCACAGGTTGGTTTTCACGATATCTGCATAGTGGCTTGATCAATGTGATGTCCCAGCAGGTTGGTTTACACGATATCTGCATAGTGGCTTGACCAATGTGATGTCCCAGCAGGTTGGTTTACACGATATCTGCATAGTGGCTTGACCAATGTGATGTCCCAGCAGGTTGGTTTACATGATAAATGCATAGTGGCTTGACCAATGTGATGCCCACAGGTTGGTTTACACGATATCTGCATAGTGGCTTGACCAATGTGATGTCCCAGCAGGTTGGTTTACACGATATCTGCATAGTGGCTTGACCAATGTGATGCCCACAGGTTGGTTTACACGATATCTGCATAGTGGCTTGACCAATGTGATGTCCCAGCAGGTTGGTTTACATGATAACTGCATAGTGGCTTGACCAATGTGATGTCCCAGCAGGTTGGTTTACACGATATCTGCATAGTGGCTTGACCAATGTGATGCCCACAGGTTGGTTTACACGATATCTGCATAGTGGCTTGACCAATGTGATGTCCCAGCAGGTTGGTTTACATGATAACTGCATAGTGGCTTGACCAATGTGATGCCCACAGGTTGGTTTACACGATATCTGCATAGTGGCTTGACCAATGTGATGTCCTGGCAGGTTGGTTTACACGATATCTGCATAGTGGCTTGATCAATGTGGTTTCCCAGCAGGCTGGTTTACATGATAAGGGCATAGTGGCTTGATCAATGTGGTGTTCCAGCAGGCATTGTAGTTATGCATACATTCATTCTGAAGGCAAGCTCAGTTCATCTTTGTCTACACATATAATGGTCCCAGTTGGAATCGATCTAGCATGGAGGCTACCTTGCAAGCAGGTCTGGTCACCGAAATATGGTGAATCTCGTGCTGTACCCAACTTCTGGTGTCGTCTCTAAAAGACAGCTGGACCAGGAACTGATCCCACATTAGGGCACAACTGTTGCCAAGAACAGCCCCAAATATGAATCAATATTCTTGTTATCCAGCAAGTGCAACACACTTGCATTGCATACAACTTAGCAAGTTTACAATTCACAGACTGGGGAAAACAACCTTGCAAGGTGACAGTGCCTGAACATGTCGGCGCCCCAAATAAATCAGTTGATATTGGCCGAAAGTGGGCTGTAATTCAGTGATACTTATCCTTGTAGCCTTGCTCCAAGGCTGTACCGAATGCTGAGCCCATGGATGTACAGTAATTTCATCCTTTAAAGAGGCAAGTCTAGAGAAGCGGACAATCTAAGGACCCCAGTCTGTTATATATTTTTTTTATAGAAATTAATGTTTAAGTCTAACTTCCTTGGTGCAGTTGTAAATATCCCTACAGTGGTGATGGCTTGTATTTTGATGCTGTGGCCTCTTGACCTGTAAAGGCTAATACGCAGAAGTGTGGGTGTACATACAAGACTTTCTCAGCCTTCCACATACCTGTGACACCCACTTCTTGGATTATATGTGGACACAACCCTTCTCTGTGCATTCCACTTTAACAAAGATTGGACTGTTTGATGGTGTAAGATTCAGTAATCAAAATCTCTGCAGGCCAAGTATGGATGTGTCTGTAGTCCGAGGGATTGCAAAAAACGTGAAGAAAACATTCCTCTGCTATGTAAATGATGGAAGTGTGATTTGGGTTAAAACGGCAAAACAGCATTTTCCTAATACAGAAAGATGCCTTGACAGTATAAGTTTTCCTTACTTTCAAATTCCGCTGCCATATAGCTGGAATATTGCAGAGTGCGGCGTAAAACTAAACTCACTCATTCACTCACTTACTTTCAAAATTTGTAGGCTTCCGCAACATTTGACATGTAATTACTCTAACTTATCGGTCAAAGCTAAAGGTGATATGGACTGTTGTGTTTTGCATGTTACTGTATTACCCTCCCTTCTGAAAATGCCTTGATTTGATATTGGCTAGGTTAGCAGGATGGCGCCACCATTAGAATTACCGTTTATTACCGTAGATAAGCCGAATTTTGTAGAAGGGGTCGGCTTATCTATGGGTTACACTTTTTGTCAAACCTTTTTTCAGGGGTAAGGGGGTATCGCTCCCGTGAACAAACAAACAAGAGAAGACGACTTTGTCAAATAATATCTGAAAAGAAGTGGTTATTTGTTTTTATTTCCTAAAAGGTTATGTGATAATTACTGCTTCAGCCATGTGATGTCCTTGAACAAATTTCTCAATCTATATCTTTTTATGCTTCAGGAGAAATGCTTTTCTAGTGACTAGAACAGGGTTTATTTCCATGGAGCACACTTTGTAGTAAATAGTTCGGGACATTAAGGGCAAATGCCTGCAGCTTGAGTAAATGAATTTGTGTTCTAGAATTCATATGTCATTGTGCAGACATCTCAGTTCTCCTTGCTCAATTCTACATTTCCAGTTACAATGGGATTTTTGCATGACAACAATTTAAAATAGTCGAATGTGTTTCTTACTCATTTCGGGGCTGTGGGGTAGCTTAGTGGTTAAAGCGTTGGCTCGTCATGCCGAAGACCCAGGTTCGAATCCCCACATGGGTACATTGTGTGAAGCCCATTTCTGGTGTCCCCTGCCATGATGTTGCTGGAATATTGCTAAAAGCGGCATAAAACCAAACTCAGTCAGTCAGTCTTTCTCATTTCTGTGTTCATTTTTTTCCAGATATTTCAAGCAGTCCACTGTTTATTATGACATCCTGTAAACCCAGTTACACATGGTATAGGTATGTCAGTGTTGAATAGCATCAGGCTGGAGTTAATGTTAGATCCACCTGTATTTAAGGGACCAAAACAATTGTTGACATTTTTCTGCAATAAAGCCTTTAAGAGTAAGAACTGATATTTTGTCGTATTTTGTAGTCCACTTGTTGAAGCAACCCGTTGGCTGACCGGCTGGCCAGGATGTCCAGTTGTTGGTGCTGTTATCACTTGTCTTTTCAGAAAATTGAATAAATTGCCTTGGACAATATTTCTGATAGTACCACTCTGAAGGATAATGTGTGTGAACTGTACGGCAAAATTGTGTGGACAGTAAACTACAGTTATTACAAACCTAACAGGAGCACTAATTTTAGTTTGTTATAACTGTAGATCATTAAAGGCATTTCGACAAACATAAACAGAACATGGCTGTGTTTGCCTGTGATTGGTTGAAGCTAAGGGTCAAGGTCACTTGCATCAAAACCCATATCTCATTATTATTGGAATTGAGCAAAAACTTATGTACATGTGGCAGAGATGGAAAGTCAACATCATTAAAGGGGAAGTACATATATTTTTCCTTATCCTGACTCATGCTCTTTTTGCTTGTCTTCTTCTTCTTGCGAACATAGTGGAACACTTGTATCTCCCTAATTGAAGCTCCCTTCAATGTAAAATCACTAATTAGTACTCAGCACGAGTTACCTCCCTTCCACAAGCGCGGGAACGAGGGCGCCACCTCCACCCATGTGCCTCACTCTCTCCTTCTTCGCCCAGTGAGCTGGACGTGAGAGCGCCTGTGTCTCCCGACACACTATATCCTTTGATTATATTTAGTTAGTTACCTCGTATAGACATCTATAGAGGTTTAGCTAGTATCCTTCAACAATTATATATTGATATTTAGTCATGTTTCTACTGTTTATTCACGGGACGCCGTGTTTGTTTCAGTGGATTACGTTGATAAAAATTCTGTTCTGTTGCAGATTACGTTTTTTATTCTGCTGCTGATCCGCATTTAATATGCCCTAGTTGTACTGCGCCATGTTCATTTTATTCACGTTGCAGTTGCGGTACTAATTTATCCATTTCTGCCTTTAATAAATAATTACTTTGCGTTTGAGACGCGCAGCAGATAGGTCGCGTATGCAGAGTCTAGCCATGACTGATACACCTGAACCCCTCGCCAGTCTACTGCTGTTGGTCGACCCCGCTCCCGTCTGGTGTTCCGCTAGAGTGGTGGAGAGGCGTGGGACGTAGTCCGCCGCCTCCAAGAAGCGTCCTGCTTCCCCAGACATCCCATCGCCGCAGCCGAAGACTAGAGTTTTTCTACTGCATCTCAACGCGCAGCCGAGATTGTTCCCGTCGCAGATTTGGGCCTGTATGATGATCAGCCGATCATCATACCTGATGTACATCAAAAGAATGACCGATGTCGGCAACAGTGATGTCAGCGCAGATCAACATGCAGCCTGATGTACCAACGATGATATTCTATGATCTTCCTGAGGGTCCCGTCGCTACCAACACTCAACGCAGACTTCGCACCCCCAGGGCAGCGTCGACCTCTGAGGGGAAATCAACGAAGTCTACTAGGACTTTCTCAACCGAGATTGTTCCAGCCGCTGAACTGGGCCTCTACGATGATCAGCTGATCATCATCCCCGACGTACGCCACAAGAAGCGACCGGAGACATCTACAGTGACATCAGCAGAGATCGCCATGCAGCCTGATGTCTCTACACTGACGTCAGACGACTTCCCTGAGGGTCCCGCCGCTAACATCGCAGAGAGGGCACCGACTAATTCGTCGCAGACCATCCCAGATGAACTGTTGCGGCAAATCATGATCATGATGGAGGGCCACCACAGACTGGGAAGCAGCCAGCCCAAGGCCCGAGCCTTCGCGAAGGTTCCAACGCAGACGACACCCCAGAGGCACCCCCATCAGCGTAGCAGCCACGACGAAGCCACCTTCGCGAAGGAAGTCGCAGACCACCTCCACGAAGGACCCAGATGTACAGCCTTCGCGAAGGCCTTCGCGAAGGCGGGATAGATCATCACCTTCCTCGGCTTCATCCCTAGATGCGGACTCAGACCGTCAGACCTCACGAAAGCCTTCGCGAAGGTCAAATCGCCGTTCCCCAGGACCGGACGCAGAGGAAGCTTCGCGAAGGCCTTCGCGAAGGCCTTTGCGAAGGACACCTGACTACACGAGAGCTTCGCGAAGCTATCAACATTCTCCTCACAGGTCTCCGAGAAGGTCAACCCATAGACGCAGTTCACCAACACGATCTCCGCGCCGTTAACCGCGCCGATCTCCTCGTACATCACCACACAAGTCTGCACACAAGTCTACAGTCAGGTCTCCCCGAGCGTCACCCGACATAGAGATAGAAATACACAGTCCACCATCAGAAGAGCATCAACCTCTCATCAGTGATGCTGGGATAGAAAATGATGGAGGCATCATTTTCTCAGACGCTGAGATACGATATTGGATGGTAAACAACCTAGATCTCTCTTCACCTTCCAAGAGTGGCAACTCGGCGCAGACATACCTGATAAAGGAAGACGAGGCAGACGCCATCACCTTACCTCCAATCGACTCGATTGCTGCGGTGCCACAGTATGTGGACACAGCCTACCATAAAGCCATAACAGTTCAAACGCCAGAGGCGTATGTTATTGGCATTAATAGATCTAGAACGATCAATGAGATTCTTATCACCAGATTTCGTGACACGACTTCTGAAGATGATAGGATGATCTACTCGGCTCTACTTATGCAGAACCAGCAAGAACCACACCCTGTATGAAGCTAACGCTCATATATTGATCGGTTTCTAGACACTTCGCTAAGGAAGTCCCAGGCCACCTCCGCGAAGGAGCTACAGCCTCACCAGTTACAAGGGACGTCACGGAGGAGTAGCGCTTCACCGACCCCACATATTGCTGAGTGCGGCGTAAAACAATACACTCACTCACTCACTCCTGTTGAACACAGAGGTCGTTCGCGAAGCAAGCGCTCATATATAATATATATACTGATCGGGCTCTGACTCAATACCTTTCGCGAAGGTCGCGAAGGCTAAGTTAACTCAAGTCTACCTCACACAGAAATCTAGATTGGATACTTCGAGAGCTTCGCGAAATCTCCGGCGTCCACCGAGGAATTCTCCTCCAAGGTCTCCATATATTAGCCACTCGTCATATATAGCTACTCGTCAGTCCGTTCAAGACATCGCATAAGTTGTCTATCAACTGTATGCCATATGCCGTCTATAAGCCTACGCGAAGACAATTGCACAGGCTATTTACAACACAGAACGTCGCTATATTAATTAATCAACGACGTTGCATAGATCTTCACAGAAATCAACCTTTCCGTATAGATTGCTAGAATATGCAATCCCGGACTACGATACGATTATCTACATGCGTGACCATTACGCAGATCTGCAGACAATTCAATATCGAAATTGAACAGCAGCCTTGTTACAGCGAGTATAACTCATAATCGTCAAAGTTTCTGAGAAGAAATATGTACAACAAGTTCAGCTTTAATTCTACAATTATGACGATACATTCATGTATACAGTCTACAAGCTGACAACTTGCAAGTTTATTGTACCTTTATATAAGGAAGTCGGAATTATATTCAAAACTGAACTTACTTTCACGACAGCCAGGAAAATAACCTACCCAGCATTAATATTACAGAGCGAGGTATTTCGCGCCGGAGGTTTCGCGCGTTTACCTTTAACCCTCGAAACACGTGGTCACTCGGGTAACTTCGGGAAGCTACGGTGAAGACCGACGATTATGCTAATATCAACGAAGGCAAGATTTTATACAAGGTTTTTTCCTGCTACACCGGTGACATCACAGCGCGGGTATTCTACAGAATCAAAATGCCTTGTTCTGATTGGACCGCGTTGGACAACGACCTACGCAGAGGTCGATCTTAGTTCACAGGTCAACACTTACGTTACAAGTGACAACTATATATCAGTGAACGAGCAAGCCTCCTTACAGTCCAGTTAATCTGAACCTTCATGATCGGGCTGTTTTCTTCAGGTTAGAGACCTCCCCTGTCAAGTTAGGACGAGGGCACGGCAGTCAGGCAATTTTACATAAACTTCAACGAGGACAGACACACCTGGTTGTGCACCTACATCGTCAAGGACTTCGCAGCGAATAAGCTGAGACGACGGGATACAAGTGGATCTAAATCCACAGCGTCTCGAACTACAGCTGAATTTCATAATCAAGCTACTAACACAACTAGATGGTTAGTAAACCTACTTAAACTTTCTGATTGGAGAATTAAAACGGAAGTTTCACCCTCCAACTTGGGGATCTGAATATAGTGCTCCAACACCTCACAAGTGAGGTTTATGAATACGCCTGGATGACATACTTGGACTTCATGATACGATGATTCTATCACGATGGCCAGCAAGAGCACTGTAAATTTATCTCCACCGAACCAAACAGAAGGGAATAATACAACAGATTATTTCCTCTATCATCAACTTACGCAGAATGAAATCTCACGTACTATATCTCCGTTTGGATCAGAACTGTCATACTACGTGCATACAAGACGGATGGACCCAATCCGACCCTCCATGAGCTTTTAATACTCATGATATTAGAGCGCTAACTTCTGCATTGATCTACACAATGTTATTTGAAATAATGGAGGGTTTATTTTCTGGAGATCCGATATGGTGGTTGCCAACCATTATCTGAGAGATATCATCACCGAGGACGTCTCAGGTATCCACCAATTCGATCCCATGGTCCTCGCACAACAGTTGACAGTTCCTCGGAGAAGATAAGTCAATCTTACAGATTTCTACTTATCTTATAACAGTACTAAATAGCTACATGCTATATATAATTTGCTTAAGTTCTTTTTATCATCACAGTACTATGATTATTACATCATACAATATATAAGTTAACAAATCTACAGAGTTGGTTATTATATATTTACCTTAACTTAAGTATATCTTAAGCATAGTACTATACTCAGATTGTAAAAATATATAAAGCTAACAAACTCTACAGAGTTTGGGCTATTATATAGGTAGCTTAAGCTTATTCATATCTTAAGCTCAGTACTATGTTTATATCATATAAGTATATTAGCTAACAAACTCTAAAGAGTTTTTGCTATTTAAAAGAGTTTTGCTTAAGTCTCATCATATCTTAAGCAATATGGTTTACATTATAACATGTATTAGCTAACAAACTCTACAGAGTTTTTGCTATATGTAACTTAAGCTTATTCATATCTTAAAGCATGCCAGTACTATGTTTATATCATATAGGTATTTTAGCTATCAAAACTCTAAAAGAGTTTTTGCTATTATATATTTGGCTTAAGTTTCATCATAATTTAAGCTTTATGGTTACATTATAACTTGCATTAGCTAACAAACTCTGGAGGAGTTTTGCTATTATATATGTAGCTTAAGTTTCCTTCAAATCTTAAGCTCAATACTATGTTTATATCATATAAGTATATTAGCTAACAAACTCTCTGGAGTTTTGCTATTATATATGTAGCTTAAGGTTTCCTTCATAAACTCAATACTAGGTTTATATCATATAAGTATTTTAGCTAACAAACTCTAAAGGGTTTTTGCTATTATACAATTAGCTTAAGTTTCATCATATCTTAAGCAGTATGGTTACATTATAAAATGTATTAGCTAACAAAACTCCACGGGTTTTGCTATTATATATATAGCTTAAGTTTAATTATATCTTAAGTTCAGTACTATGGTTATAACATAAAAGTATATTAGTTAATAAACTCTAAGGAGTTTTTTTTTTATATATACATTTAGCTTAAGTCTAATCTTATCTTAAGCTTAGTACTATGGTTACATTATTAATCTATAAGCTAATAAACTCTACAGAGTTTTGGCTATTATATATGTAGCTTAAGTTAATTATATCTTAAGCACAGTACTATACTCATATTGTAAAAATATATTAGCTAACAAACTCTACAGAGTTTTGCTATTATATATGTAGCTAAAGCTTATTCATATCTAAAGCTCAGCATTATATCTTTATCATATAAGTATATTAACTAACAAACTCTAAAGAGTTTTGCTATTATATAATTAGCTTAAGTTTAATCATATCTTAAGCTTAGTACTATGTTTATATCTTAAAGTTTTTTAGCTAACAAACTCTAAGGAGTTTATACTAGCATATTAACAAGCTTAAGTCTATTAGTCTTAAGCATTGTATTAATGTTATATATACTTTATCATAATAAGTACATTGTAATAACCTTTATATGGCAGCTGATAAGTTAGCAGCAGGAATTCATCAGTTCAGTACCTTTATGAAGTTCCCATAGGGTTATTACAATCATCACAGTTCAAATCACTAATTATTAAAATCAAAAGTATTATATATTTCCCACCTCCTTTCCGTGGGATGCTACAAGCAAAAAGAGCATGAGTCAGGATAAGGAAAATATGTAATTTTTAGAGTAAAATTGATATTTTATACTTATCCTGACTCATGAGGTAAGCTCCCATCCTCCCCACATAACACTTTGGATTTCCCTGTAAATTCAAATGTTGGGCTCAGTATATGAGGAGAGAGTGAGGCACATGGGTGGAGGTGGCGCCCTCGTTCACGCGCTTGTGGAAGGGAGGTAACTCGTGCTGAGTACTAATTAGTGATTTTACATTGAAGGGAGCTTCAATTAGGGAGATACAAGTGTTCCACTATGTTAGCAAGAAGAAGAAGACAAGCAAAAAGAGCATGAGTCAGGATAAGTATAAAATATCAATTTTACTCTAAAAATTACATATTTCTTGCTTTTGATGTAGGTTGTCATCTTGATGTTTTAAAAAATATACTGCATAGGCCATGTGTTTTCCCTAGCTGGAAGCGTTCTTCTACTGTTTGCTGGGAACTGTATGGATACAACTGCAAGCAGAACAATCCACTGTCAGTAATTATCAGATCTTTATTCAGATTTATAAAAGCATAGAATTGATTCCGCAACACTTATTACAAAAGGCATTTATCTTAATTGTTGTGAGGCATGAAAGTGCTTCCAAAGTGGTCTGCACACAGACATGAGTATTTCTCTGCGATTTAACTGCAATTGATAAATGTGTACATAGAGGTTTACATATCTTTTAAAATAGATCAGCACATTGTCACATGTGAAAATGAAATTGGTATACTGATTTTGTAATTATATCTATGAGTGCAATGATAGCAAGACAGGAAAAACAAGCATATAAACTCACGTAAAGAATGATACTGTGTGTTAAGGTAGTAAAAATATATATTGTGTTCTACACACTGATTATAATGGAACATAAACATAGCATTACATTTCAAAATAATCTACCAAAGCATGTGAAACATTTTGTCAAAAGTATAACAACATTATCAAGATCACATTTTAAAAGCTGTAGTACAAAACGAAACTACTACTGCAGATATTTGTCAAAATTTACAGATTTAATTGGGTAAAAAACTACGAGATTGCAAAACAAACATCATTACGAAAAAATAAATGTTTGTCATGCTCGTCAAAGTGTAAAGAATAAACAATACTTAATGATATATTACACCATTAAAAATTTTTGTGGATGGATTTAAACTTAAGAATGCGACAGCTCACAAATTACATAAAATGTAATTTTTAAAATATCACAAAGTTCAGATCCTCCATAAATACATGGGAATGATTACATGTCAGATTCAAAATGTGAGTGGATTCGACAACATCCTGGGTGTCGTAACAAAAATATCATCGTGATGTACTTCAGGGAGTACAGAGTATAGGAGAAAACAATTCAAAGTAGGAACAGTTAAAAAATATATCATCCAAGATTGAAAAACAAACTCTAGATATGAGACTTTTCTTGAAAAGGCACATGCTGATCAACTATTTACAATATTATGCAGCCACAGGTATAAAAAAGACATGTAAACTATACAGCAAACATCTTCAACCTTTCAGATGAGATCTGACATTTCAAAATTTCTCTTCAATTATCTATAAAAACATAGTCTGAAGTTTAGTAGCCTAACAACTGGGACATATTGGACCAAACTGTTCACCCGCAAGTTTAATTGGATGATCTCATCTTGAAAGGTAGCTAACTCAAAGTCGGACTTTGATGAAATCGTCATCCTGCTTGTAGGACAGGTCTGTCCCTGGGTACACCATTCCATAAGTGGCGTTGGTGACTGCTGGAGACTGGAAGTCTTGTTTCTGGAAAAGAAGATGAAATGTGATGAGATGTAAAACTACGATAGTAAGGTTACAACCTTGTCAGCTGATGAAGATAACTCTCCCACATAGGTCCAAACATATATTTAATAAAACAATTCTAATTCCACTCCCTACCGTTTTCTCTGCTCTACCCTGCATTTAAGAGACTTCGATGCTTCTTTAATAAAGTAAATGTTAAACTTTATGCATCTCCAACTGCTGACCCCAAGCCAACTCTGTGACTCGGTAATAATACAAAGTTGCCCCAAACCTCTCGGAATTTATGAGAGAGAAAATGAGTGAGTGAGTATGGTTTTACGCTGCTTTTAGCAATATTCCAGCAATATCATGGTGGGGGACACCGGAAATGGGCTTCACACATTGCACCCGTGTAGGAAATCGAACCCAGGTCTTCGACGTGACGAGCCAATGCTTTAACCACTAGGCTACCCCACGGCCCCGAGAGAAAATTACTTCCATGAGGTTTAGTTGATAGAGAATGGATTCATATATCATAAATGCCATGTTTTGAATCTTTAAAAGTTTGACTATAACATATCAACATATTCTTGTATGAAATCTCAAAGAGGATGGGTCAAACTGTACCAGAGTGCCATGTTTATTGTTATTATTCCTTATATATGTAAGAAAAAGAATATAATGCCAGTTATATTATTCCTAGTAAAATCATAGTTTCAAATGAAATTTCTGATCATTGCATCCAAATTCATTTCATGATTATATGACTGACTATTTATCAACTAAATCACCAGTTTATCTGGGGAAAAATGTGAGTACATAAGATCAGTTTTGGGGGTTAGTTTATGAAAAGATACGAACAATTGTCTACTGGATTGTCTGTTGCCAGTCTACTTCAGACAATCCCACAGAAGCTGGTCAATCCTACAGATGACCTACTGGATTGTCTGTTACCAGGCTACATCAGACAATCCCACAGAAGCTGGTCAATCCTACAGATCACCTACTGGATTGTCTGTTACCAGGCTACATCAGACAATCCCACAGGAGCTGGTCAGTCCTACAGATCACCTACTGGATTGTCTGTTACCACTTGTAAGACAATACAGCAGACCTAGGTAACATACCTTCTCTATGCTGTAGTCACTTGAGCCGCGAGGAATCTGTCTCCGACTTGTTCTTGAAACGCTGACAACAGCAGCACTGTAACATACATTTACATATAATATCAAGCAACACTGTAACATAGTCATAGAGTGTATCACGCAGCACTGTAACATAGTCACATACTGTATCAAGCAGCACTGTTACACAGTCACATACTGTATCAAGCAGCACTGTAACATAGTCATAGAGTGTATCACGCAGCACTGCAACATAGTCACATACTGTATCAAGCAGCACTGTAACATAGTCATAGAGTGTATCACGCAGCACTGTAACATAGTCATAGAGTGTATCACGCAGCACTATAACATAGTCACATACTGTATCAAGCAGCACTGTAACATAGTCACATACTGTATCAAGCATCACTGTCACACAGTCACATACTGTATCAAGCATCACTGTAACACAGTCACATACTGTATCAAGAAACACTATAACATAGTCACAGACTGTATCAAGCAGCACTGTAACATAGTCACATACTGTATCAAGCAGCACTGTAACAGTCACATACAGTATCAAGCAGCACTGTTACACAGTCACATACTGTATCAAGCATCACTGCAACATAGTCACATACTGTATCAAGCAGCACTGTAACACAGTCACATACTGTATCAAGCAGCACTGTAACATAGTCACATACTGTATCAAGCAGCACTGTAACATAGTCACATACTGTATCAAGCAGCACTGTTACACAGTCACATACTGTTTTAAGCATCACTGCAACAGTCACATACTGTATCAAGCAGCACTGTAACACAGTCACATACTGTATCAAGCATCACTGTAACACAGTCACATACTGTATCAAAAAACACTATAACATAGTCACATACTGTATCAAGCAGCACTATAACACAGTCACATACTGTATCAAGCTTCACTGTAACACAGTCACATACTGTATGAAGCAACACTGTAACATAGTTACATACTGTATCAAGCATCACTGTAACATAGTCACATACTGTATGAAGCAGCACTGTAACATAGTCACATACTGTATGAAGCAGCACTGTAACACAGTCACATACTGTATCAAGAAACACTATAACATAGTCACATACTGTATCAAGCAGCACTGTAACATAGTCACATACTGTATCAAGCAGCACTGTTACACAGTCACATACTGTATCAAGCATCACTGCAACATAGTCACATACTGTATCAAGCAGTACTGTAACACAGTCACATACTGTATCAAGCATCACTGTAACACAGTCACATACTGTATCAAGAAACACTATAACAAAGTCACATACTGTATCAAGCAGCACTGTAACATAGTCACATACTGTATCAAGCAGCACTGTAACATAGTCACATACTGTATCAAGCAGCGCTGTAACACAGTCACCTACTGTATCAAGCATCACTGTAACAGTCACATACTGTATCAAGAAACACTATAACATAGTCATATACTGTATCAAGCAGCACTGTAACATAGTCACATACTGTATGAAGCAGCACTGTAACATAGTCACATACTGTATCAAGCAGCACTGTAACATAGTCACATACTGTATCAAGCAGCACTGTAACATAGTCACATACTGTATGAAGCAGCACTGTAACATAGTCACATACTGTATGAAGCAGCACTGTAACATAGTCACATACTGTATGAAGCAGCACTGTAACATAGTCACATACTGTATGAAGCAGTACTGTAACACAGTCACATACTGTATCAAGCATCACTGTAACACAGTCACATACTGTATCAAGAAACACTATAACATAGTCACATACTGTATCAAGCAGCACTGTAACATAGTCACATACTGTATCAAGCAGCACTGTAACACAGTCACATACTGTATCAAGCAGCACTGTAACACAGTCACCTACTGTATCAAGCATCACTGTAACAGTCACATACTGTATCAAGAAACACTATAACATAGTCATATACTGTATCAAGCAGCACTGTAACATAGTCACATACTGTATGAAGCAGCACTGTAACATAGTCACATACTGTATGAAGCAGCACTGTAACATAGTCACATACTGTATCAAGCAGCACTGTAACATAGTCACATACTGTATCAAGCAGCACTGTTACACAGTCACATACTGTATCAAGCAGCACTGTTACACAGTCACATACTGCATCATGCATCACTGCAACATAGTCACATACTGTATCAAGCAGCACTGTAACACAGTCACATACTGTATCAAGCAGCACTGTAACAGTCATATACTGTGTCAAGAAACACTATAACATAGTCACATACTGTATCAAGCATCACTGCAACATAGTCACATACTGTATCAAGCAGTACTGTAACAGTCACATACTGTATCAAGCATCACTGTAACACAGTCACATACTGTATCAAGAAACACTATAACATAGTCACATACTGTATCAAGCAGCACTGTAACATAGTCACATACTGTATCAAGCAGCACTGTAACATAGTCACATACTGTATCAAGCAGCACTGTTACAGTCACATACTGTATCAAGCACCACTGCAACATAGTCACACACTGTATCAAGCAGCACTGTAACACAGTCACATACTGTATGAAACAGCACTGTAACATAGTCATAGAGTGTATCAAGCAGCACTGTAACATAGTCACATACTGTATCAAGCAGCACTGTTACACAGTCACACACTGTATCAAGCAGCACTGTTACAGTCACATACTGTATCAAGCAGCACTGTAACATAGTCACATACTGTATCAAGCAGCACTGTAACAAAGTCACATACTGTATCAAGCATCACTGTAACAGTCACATACTGTATCAAGAAACACTATAACATAGTCACATACTGTATCAAGCAGCACTGTAACATAGTCACATACTGTATCAAGCAGCACTGTAACATAGTCACATACTGTATCAAGCAGCACTGTTACACAGTCACATACTGTATGAAGCATCACTGCAACATAGTCACATACTGTATCAAGCAGCACTGTAACAGTCACATACTGTATCAAGCATCACTGTAACACAGTCACATACTGTATCAAGAAACACTATAACATAGTCACATACTGTATCAAGCAGCACTATAACACAGTCACATACTGTATCAAGCAGCACTGTAACACAGTCACATACTGTATGAAGCAACACTGTAACATAGTTACATACTGTATCAAGCATCACTGTAACATAGTCACATACTGTATGAAGCAGCACTGTAACATAGTCACCTACTGTATCAAGCAGCACTGTAACATAGTCACATACTGTATCAAGCAGCACTGTTACACAGTCACATACTGTTTTAAGCATCACTGCAACAGTCACATACTGTATCAAGCAGCACTGTAACACAGTCACATACTGTATCAAGCATCACTGTAACACAGTCACATAATGTATCAAGAAACACTATAACATAGTCACATACTGTATGAAGCAGCACTATAACACAGTCACATACTGTATCAAGCTTCACTGTAACACAGTCACATACTGTATGAAGCAACACTGTAACATAGTTACATGCTGTATCAAGCATCACTGTAACATAGTCACATACTGTATGAAGCAGCACTGTAACATAGTCACATACTGTATCAAGCAGCACTGTAACACAGTCACATCCTGTATCAAGAAACACTATAACATAGTCACATACTGTATCAAGCAGCACTGTAACATAGTTACATACTGTATCAAGCAGCACTGTTACACAGTCACATACTGTATCAAGCATCACTGCAACATAGTCACATACTGTATCAAGCAGTACTGTAACACAGTCACATACTGTATCAAGCATCACTGTAACACAGTCACATACTGTATCAAGAAACACTATAACATAGTCACATACTGTATCAAGCAGCACTGTAACATAGTCACATACTGTATCAAGCAGCACTGTAACATAGTCACATACTGTATCAAGCAGCACTGTAACATAGTCACATACTGTATCAAGCAGCACTGTAACATAGTCACATACTGTATCAAGCAGCACTGTTACACAGTCACATACTGTATCAAGCAGCACTGTTACACAGTCACATACTGTATCAAGCATCACTGCAACATAGTCACATACTGTATCATGCAGCACTGTAACACAGTCACATACTGTATCAAGCAGCACTGTAACAGTCACATACTGTATCAAGAAACACTATAACATAGTCACATACTGTATCAAGCATCACTGCAACATAGTCACATACTGTATCAAGCAGTACTGTAACACAGTCACATACTGTATCAAGCATCACTGTAACACAGTCACATACTGTATCAAGAAACACTATAACATAGTCACATACTGTATCAAGCAGCACTGTAACATAGTCACATACTGTATCAAGCAGCACTGTAACAGTCACATACTGTATCAAGCATCACTGTAACACAGTCACATACTGTATCAAGAAACACTATAACATAGTCACATACTGTATCAAGCAGCACTGTAACATAGTCACATACTGTATCAAGCAGCACTGTAACAGTCACATACTGTATCAAGCATCACTGTAACACAGTCACATACTGTATCAAGAAACACTATAACATAGTCACATACTGTATCCAGCAGCACTGTAACATAGTCACATACTGTATCAAGCAGCACTGTAACATAGTCACATACTGTATCAAGCAGCACTGTTACACAGTCACATACTGTATCAAGAAACACTATAACATAGTCACATACTGTATCAAGAAACACTATAACATAGTCACATACTGTATCAAGCAGCACTGTAACATAGTCACATACTGTATCAAGCAGCACTGTAACATAGTCACAGAGTGTATGAAGCAACACTGTAACATAGTTACATACTGTATCAAGCAGCACTGTAATATAGTCACATACTGTATCAAGCAATAGCGTAACATAGTCATAGAGTGTATCAAGCAGCACTGTAACAGTCACATACATATGAAGTAACACTTACATAGACAAGCACCGACAGGACAATTAGTCCCACGACGCCAGCCACCACGGAGATGATGATGATGTACTTCTCTTCCAAGGGTTCTGCTTCAGGCTCCGGTTCATATGTGGGCATTATTGTTGTTGTGGTAACATCTATTGGAGGATCCCCTTCAAATCGGTCGGTTCTGCTATATAACCCTGAGTCAGCCACCAGTACCATATCTTCAAATTTCACTTGCATAGTCCCACTCTTTACCTGCAACATTTAGAACCCTCCAATGTACTAAATCCTTAACTCTAGGGTTTGTAGTCATGCAGCACTTTAAAGGCTCATTATGAACAACATACATATTTTCTCTTTGATTGACAGTCTGCTGGTCTGTATAAAGATGCATTTCCCAATCACAAAACATATCTAACACTCACATATACAAACCTTACTCTCAAATCAGCACCATATCTAACACTCACATATACACACCTTACTCTCAAATCAGCACCATATCTAACACTCAGATATACACACCTTACTCTCAAATCTGCACCATATCTAACACTCAGATATACACACCTTACTCTCAAATCAGCACCATATCAAACACTCAGATATACACACCTTACTCTCAAATCAGCACCATATCTAACACTCAGATATACACCTTTACTCTCAAATCTGCACCATATCTAACACTCAGATATACACCTTTTACTCTCAAATCAGCACCATATCAAACACTCAGATATACACACCTTACTCTCAAATCAGCACCATATCTAACACTCAGATATACACACCTTACTCTCAAATCAGCACCATATCTAACACTCAGATATACACACCTTACTCTCAAATCAGCACCATATCTAACACTCAGATATACACACCTTACTCTCAAATCTGCACCATATCTAACACTCAGATATACACACCTTACTCTCAAATCAGCACCATATCTAACACTCAGATATACACACCTTACTCTCAAATCAGCACCATATCAAACACTCAGATATACACACCTTACTCTCAAATCAGCACCATATCTAACACTCAGATATACACACCTTACTCTCAAATCAGCACCATATCTAACACTCAGATATACACACCTTACTCTCAAATCAGCACCATATCTAACACTCAGATATACACACCTTACTCTCAAATCAGCACCATATCAAACACTCAGATATACACACCTTACTCTCAAATCAGCACCATATCTAACACTCAGATATACACACCTTACTCTCAAATCTGCACCATATCTAACACTCAGATATACACACCTTACTCTCAAATCAGCACCATATCTAACACTCAGATATACACACCTTACTCTCAAATCAGCACCATATCTAACACTCAGATATACACACCTTACCCTCAAATCAGCACCATATCTAACACTCAGATATACACACCTCACCCTAGAATCAGCACCATATCTAACACTCACATATACACACCTTACTCTCAAATTAGCACCATATCTTACACTCAGATATACACACCTTACTCTCAAATCAGCACCATATCTAACACTCAGATATACACACCTTACTCTCAAATCTGCACCATATCTAACACTCAGATATACACACCTTACTCTCAAATCAGCACCATATCTAACACTCAGATATACACACCTTACTCTCAAATCAGCACCAATACTAACACTCAGATATACACACCTTACTCTCAAATCAGCACCATATCTAACACTCAGATATACACACCTTACTCTCAAATCAGCACCATATCTAACACTCAAATATACACACCTTACTCTCAAATCAGCACCATATCTAACACTCAGATATACACACCTTACTCTCAAATCAGCACCATATCTAACACTCAAATATACACACCTTACTCTCAAATCAGCACCATATCTAACACTCAGATATACACACCTTACTCTCAAATCAGCACCATATCTAACACTCAGATATACACGCCTTACTCTCAAATCAGCACCATATCTAACACTCAGATATACACACCTTACTCTCAAATCAGCACCATATCTAACACTCAGATATACACGCCTTACTCTCAAATCTGCACCATATCTAACACTCAGATATACACACCTTACTCTCAAATCAGCACCATATCTAACACTCAGATATACACGCCTTACTCTCAAATCAGCACCATATCTAACACCCAGATATACACACCTTACTCTCAAATCAGCACCATATCTAACACCCAGATATACACGCCTTACTCTCAAATCAGCACCATATCTAACACCCAGATATACACGCCTTACTCTCAAATCAGCACCAATACTGGCCCAACATCTTCACTTTAGGAATGTTTGATGATATTTAACATGTCAAAATACATTTATTAGGGGAAGATCTTTACCGCTTTCTCAATCCTGTCTGCTATGACAGGGAGTTCAGTGGACGGGGTAGCCATGTCTTCATTGTCCTCCAGGGTGAACTTTCCAATGATGCTTCCCTCATACACCTGGCAACACAAGACACATCTTACATTATACACCAGACACCTGGCAATACAAGATGCATCTTTACATCATACGACATTACACCTTTACCTGAATGTCTTTACACCCTTACCTGAACGTCTTTACACCTACCTGAATTTCCTTGATGTAACTTGCAGCATCACCTATGCTTGAGGCCTCTATGATGGACATGACGAGAGCGCTGAAAAAAAAGAGTCAACAAATGTTGAATAACTCTCTGAACATGAGGAACTACCATCTGCTTTGCCTCACTCCTCGTGAGGCTAACAGCAATCTGTGTAAGGGTGTGGGACATGTCTCATCACATAAATAACAACCCTTTGATATAAGGCCTAGATAATACCAAACCTCCACCACCCCCACCCCAACCCCCCAAAACAATACACTAATATCCGGGGATTGTCTGAAACTCTTGAAGGCCTGTAGTCTCTCACAGTCAAGGCAAGACAAGTCATGTTAATGTAAGACGGTCAAAGTATTTCCTCACTCTGAATATTTGCTCACCTCTTGAATGCTTCAATCTTGTTTGCAACAAGACTGAAGTCATTGTTAAACTTCATTTCAATCACAATCTTCACTGTCTCATTCCGACCTGAAAAATATGTTTATAAGGATATTTAGATGCTGAATCCCAAGCACATCAATTATACATTATTATCCTTCTCGTTTCAAGTTTTATATCAAAGATGCCTTCTGTTCTGTTCAAGCAATTACTATGCCTTGACTGTCAACTTACCGCAAACATCATACAAGTCTGATCTCTTGAGCCACTGACCAACACCATCCACACACCAGCATTGGGCATCTTCACATTGTTTGGGCTCATAGCGGCCATCAGTCCCACATGTGGGGAGGCTGATTGTGGTCGTACCAGTCATCAGCATCTCTCTGTGCTTCTCCATCTTCTTTGTACACCAGGTCATCTGACAGTGGGAGTGGCTCACTGCAACACAGTCATGAGTTCATCAATGGAAGCATCTTTTACAAGCTGCTGACTACACTAAAGCTATGTCATCATGATCAGACCTCGTCATACCCATATGTCAATCCACACTGTCATACAAAAGCTACATCGTAGTCACCACAGTCCGATATTGTAATACATGTATTTAAGTCCCTTACAGTCACATATTGTCATACTGGTATTTAAGACACACCAGTCACATATTGTCATAGCAGTATTTAAGACACCATGGTTGTACATTCATCCTGGTATTTATGTCACCACAGTCACATATTGTCATGCTGATATTTATGTCACCACAGTGACCTATTGTCATACTGATATTTAAGACACCAGAGTCACAAATTGCCATACTGGTATTAAAGACACCACAGTCACATATTGTCATATTGGTATTTATGTCACCACAGTCACATATTGTCATGCTGGTATTTATGTCACCACAGTGACCTATTGTCATACTGATATTTAAGACACCAGAGTCACAAATTGCCATACTGGTATTAAAGACACCACAGTCACATATTGTCATATTGGTATTTATGTCACCACAGTCACATATTGTCATATTGGTATTTATGCCACCACAGTCACATATTGTCATGCTGGTATTTATGTCACCACAATGACCTATTGTCATACTGATATTTAAGACACCACAGTCACATATTGTCATACTGGTATTAAAGACACCACAGTCACATATTGTCATACTGGTATTTATGTCACCACAGTCACATATTGTCATACTGGTATTTATGTCACGTCTTGTAATACTGGTATTTAAGACACCACAGTCATACATTGTCATGATGGTAAGTCCCCACAGTCATATATTGTCATAATGGTATTTACATCATCATAGTCATATATTGTCATAGCAGCATTTAAGTCAACATAGTCAGACATTCTGAAAACATGGACGAAGTAGTTACCAACGCTGAGACATGGTGCCGGGCATGAAACAACAAATGCACCCACCTGAAGCACAGTCAGCGATGGTCTTATTGGTCATCATGTCTGTGAAGACAGCTTGACACGTGCATGGGTCCACTTTACACATGGCACATGGGTCACTCCCGCAGGTCTGGGTCTCACACACGTTGGGGCATATCCTTCGGGGGCAGTCAGGCTCCACTGGAAACATTTACAAAGCAGAAATATCATTTCCATTTTACATAGTGAGATGTGACCATGTGATGAGAGATATACGTAGAGGACATTAGAACATGTTCAAAAGAAGGCTAGACCCATGAAGATCCGGGTTAGAATTGGTCTTCAGAAACCCATGCTTGTCGTAAAAGGCGGTTAACAGGATTGGGTGGTCAGGCTTGCTGGCATGGTTGACACGTCATCGTATCCCAATTGCGTCGATCAATGCTCATGCTGTTAAGCACTGGATTGTTTCGTCCAGACTTGATTATTTACAGACAGCTGCCATATAGCTTGAATATTGCTGAGTGCGGCATTACACAACAAACCAAACAACCACAGGAAGGCTAAGTGCTAGGTGTTAGCATTCTTCGTTCATTGTACTTCATTTATTAATACACTATCATATATCAAAGAGTAACAAAAAATGTTAATGACTGAGGTGTCTGACTTTGTGATCATTACATTGGATTCATTCAAAGTTCATGTTTTTACCACATTTCTTTGTTATGAACAAATTCAGATAAATTCGTTTAAAAATTCTATTTTAACCCAACACAAATTTAGTTCATGGAGGCTAATTGAAAAAAGTTCTGCCTCTGCCCAGGTATATTTGAAGTTAACAGACTGTTGTGTATATGACGGACAGCATGGGATTTTGAAAGATAATTTGGACATTAAGGAATCCTGGAGTCTCTAACCTGACAGTCTGGTAACTATACATAAACATATACACCTGACAAGCTCATCTAGTGCTGTGACAATTGAAACTTACCTTGGCACGAGGGTTTGGGCTCGGCATACATGACAGCACAGTCATCCTCTACAAGGAAACAAATGAAGTGTAAGTGATCAGCTGTTTAAAAGCAGTTGATTGACATTAACAAAAAATTCTAGGACAAAAACTTGCACATTTGAAAAGTAGACTGCTGTCTGCCTCTGCCAGAAAACCCTTAATTCAATCTCATCAAAGGCAGATGTTCTACACCAGCACAATGCCTATCTGTGTAAAGATGAACCTCTCCACAGAAGGGTGTGTCAGGTAACTGTGGTGACAAGATGATAGTGTTACATTCAGAACTCCCCAAATACATTCCCTTTTAAAAATCAGAAATTCTTCGCTAAATCATACCATGAATCAAGTAGATTTGGATAATAATAGGGGTATAATGACCTTAACACACAGGGAGGTATCATAGCAGAGTAATAGATCAAACTCAAATGGTATTGTGATATACTGTGAGGTATTAAAAACCCTGAGTGAGATGGATGAGTAGGACGATGAAGATGTCTGTGGGTGTGAGGTTTTAAGATACCTGAGTGAGATGCTTGAGGAGGACAATGAAGGTTTCGAAATTCTTGAGTGAGATGCTTTGTTAGGACAATAAAAATGTCTGTGGGTGTGGGGTTTTGAGATCCCTGAGTGAGATGCTTAAGGAGGACAATGAAGGTTTCGAAATTCTTGAGTGAGATGCTTTGTTAGGACAATGAAGATGTCATCAGTGGGTGTGAGGTTTTAAGATCCCTGAGTGAGATGCTTAAGGAGGACAATGAAGGTTTCGAAATTCTTGAGTGAGATGCTTTGTTAGGACAATGAAGATGTCATCAGTGGGTGTGAGGTTTTAAGATCCCTGAGTGAGATGCTTAAGGAGGACAATGAAGGTTTCGAAATTCTTGAGTGAAATGCTTTGTTAGGACAATGAAGATGTCATCAGTGGGTGTGGAGTTTTGAGATCCCTGAGTGAGATGGATGAGTAGGACGATGAAGATGTCATCAGTGGGTGTGAGTGAGATGTAGAGGATGATGATGAAGATGTCTGGGGGAGCAACCTACCGCCACATTCAACCTCTTCTGGTCCCATCATGAACTTGTAGCTGCAGGTATTCGAGCACAGGTCGACCACACAAGTGGATTTGGGTTTGCCAGGACACACCTTCCCCATGCAGGTGTCCAGGCATCTCAGGTTGGGTTGGGTCCCATTACTGCAGGTCACTGCAACACACAATATATTGACAGTTGCGAAGTGAACGACACAATGCTCATAAACGATGTTGGTCCTTCTACAGACCAGTAGACAACAGAATATGTATGTTGCAGGTTGAGAACAAGACTGCACTTAGTGCAACAGGAAGAACTACAGTGCTGAAAGAAGCAAACATTATATACGTTTTTGTTTTCCATTTGTTAAGACAAAAACTAGGTTTTGTAAATGTATCCTACCTGCTTTGCCTTCGAAGATGTTGTAGTTTCCTGTAAACAGTGACATGATATATTTAATGTAATGAAATATAATACAATCACAAGGAAAGGCAATATTTGTCATGACATACTGAACACATGACGTCATGAAAATCAATGTATTCATGAACAAATTCACTGTGCATTTCATTATTAGCCCTCCGCACTGGGCACCAAAAGTGGTCATCAGATCTCCCATCCCCTTACACTGATGTATGGACACTGTGGTCATCAGATCTCCGGTCCCCATACACTGATGTATGGACACTGTGGTCATCAGATCTCCTGTCCCCTTACACTGACATATGGACACTGTGGTCATCAGATCTCCCGTCCCCTTACACTGACATATGGACACTGTGGTCATCAGATCTCCCGTCCCTTACACTGATGTATGGACACTGTGGTCATCAGATCTCCCGTCCCTTACACTGATGTATGGACACTGTGGTCATCAGATCTCCCGTCCCTTTACACTGATGTATGGACACTGTGGTCATCAGATCTCCCGTCCTTACACTGATGTATGGACACTGTGGTCATCAGATCTCCCGTCCCCACTGTGGTCATATCTCCTGTGGTCATCAGATCCCCTCCTTACACTGATGTATGGACACTGTGGTCATCAGATCTCCCGTCCCCTTACACTGATGTATGGACACTGTGGTCATCAGATCTCCCTGTCCCCTTACACTGATGTATGGACACTGTGGTCATCAGATCTCCCGTCCCCTTACACTGATGTATGGACACTGTGGTCATCAGATCTCCCGATCCCCTTACACTGATGTATGGACACTGTGGTCATCAGATCTCCTGTCCCCTTACACTGATGTATGGACACTGTGGTCATCAGATCTCCCGTCCCCTTACACTGATGTATGGACACTGTGGTCATCAGATCTCCCGTCCCTTACACTGTCACTGTGGTCATCTCTCCCGTCCCTTACACTGATGTATGGACACTGTGGTCATCAGATCTCCCGTCCCCTTACACTGATGTATGGACACTGTGGTCATCAGATCTCCCGATCCCCTTACACTGATGTATGGACACTGTGGTCATCAGATCACACTGTGGTCATCAGATCTCCCGTCCCCTTACACTGATGTATGGACACTGTGGTCATCAGATCTCCCGTCCCTTACACTGATGTATGGACACTGTGGTCATCAGATCTCCCGTCCCTTACACTGATGTATGGACACTGTGGTCATCAGATCTCCCGTCCCCTTACACTGATGTATGGACACTGTGGTCATCAGATCTCCCGTCCCCTTACACTGATGTATGGACACTCTCCGATGTATGGACACTGTGGTCATCAGATCTCCCGTCCCTTACACTGATGTATGGACACAATGGTCAGTTGATTCCTGGTTCACTCATACAGATTCCGAATGAAAACTTTTGTCTTGCTCACCGTCATCTTGACACATTACACCATATGTCTTTGCAAGGCTGCCATTTATTGCATTCCCCTCAGGACTGACACACCAACAGTAGCCATGTCGACACTGCATGGTGGTGAACTTCTGGGCTGTGCATGTTGGGACATGGACACCAGTGATGTGGGGGCTGCTGACATTATCTGTGGAACAAGAGATGCTCAGCTTTAAAAACAATCATTCTTAACATTACCTGGAACTACACATAACATGTATGCATTGGAAGAGACTTTGTAATGATTAACTGCATCACCAAACCAGAAAAACACATGCCTGCATTGAACACCATACCAGCTGCTCACATGACTGCATGCATCACTGAGCTTGTTGCACACATGACTGCATGCATCACTGAGCTTGTTGCACACATGACTGCATGCATCACTGAGCTTGTTGCACACATAACTGCATGCATCACTGAGCTTGTTGCACTCATGACTGCATGCATCACCAAGCTTGTAGCACCCATCACTGCATGCATCACCAAGCTTGTAGCACCATCACTGCATGCATCACCAAGCTTGTAGAACTCATCACTGCATGCATCACCAAGCTTGTAGAACCATCACTGCATGCATCACCAAGCTTGTAGAACTCATCACTGCATGCATCACCAAGCTTGTAGAACTCATCACTGCATGCATCACCAGACCAGTTGGAAACATCACTGCATGCATCACCAGACTGGCTGCAGACATCTGACTGCATGCATCACCAGACTGGCTGCAGACATCTGACTGCATGCATCACCAGACTGGCTGCACACATGACTGCATGCATCACCAGACTGGCTGCAGACATCTGACTGCATGCATCAACTCACTATGTCTAATACTGACAGCAGACCCAATGTGCTAATGGACACATTTCTATCAGTAAGAGTCCACGAGGAGGACACCAACAAGAGGTGACTGTTTGTTACGTTGTTAGTCAAAGAAAACTGCCTGGATACTTACAGCTGCACTCGGGCCAGTGAGCACATTTGCCTGTCTGACAGCTGTGATCAATGGCAAGACTACACTGCTCTTGCTCATTACACTTCTTCATCTGTCAAGTAAATGTTAACACAAGTTAATGAAGGAAATATATTCCATTCATGAAGCCATATTTATTGTGATTGAAAAATAGTGGAAAGTGAAAGAAACTGCATGTTTCTGGTCCGTATCACACATTGTATTGATCCAGACTTTCATTTATGTTCATGTCACAAGATTTGATGTTCTCTTTTATCATTCTGTGTTCCTATTTGTCTAAATCAACATGAATGAGTGTTAGTTTCCCCAATCTATAACCTAGTGCTCAGATAACATTCTTTCTTTTATAAATATATATATATAAATCACTCTCTCTAGAGCTTCAAATCATAATCAAACCAAGTTTAACTTACCTTGCATGGATTAGCATCTTCGTTACCTGAAACACATCACATATTTTAACTCAACAGCATTTTTTTAATATAAAAGCCTAATCAACTTAAGGAATCTATCCAGCTAACTCAAATTGTCTACTATGTTTGAGTTTAATATTGATTTAAGTTCATTCTGGGAAATGCATTTTCCTGCTTGTTCTCAAATTTGAGTAGAAACTCTAACCTAAGTCAAAACTCAGACTTAAGTTTGTTTTGAGATATGACCTGATACACATTCTCTGCTGGGTGAACAGAGGCATGTGTGAACAAAGTGATTGTACATGCTGACACTTGTGTTCAGGGTGTTTGTAGGTACTGATGTGTCCACCATCTGGTCATCATCTATCATTGGATGAGTGAGTGCACCTATTGAATGTACAGTACCCTAAAGTTACACGAGTAACAAACAATACATAATAATGATGCCCCTTATATAGCACTGAATTCCACATCACGTGGGCATGCGCTAAGTACATACAATATAATGAAAATTATTATCCCAGATAACCAAAGCTGTATGCTAGGTGTTACAAGGTTAATAGCCACATCACTTATCCCACCGGACACCCATTGACAGCAGTGGGATACGATATCAGCACCAGGCATGTCAACTCCGCCCCATCATATAATTAAAATGTTGTGAATAGCAACAAAGGTGGGACATTTCATGCTAATGGTATATGACATGATAACCTACATTCTTTATAGCATTCTTCAACTGTGTCGAACTTGTTGAGATTGTCACCACAACCACCGTACACAAACTTCTCGCAGCGATTAGTGGTGTGGTTGAAGAACCACTTGGGCATGTAAGCTCGGCACATGCCTGTTTCTGGGGCAAGCTGACAGTGGGCAGGAATACTATCAGGCTCTGTGGAAATGGCACAAAAACAAGCATATAAAGAGAGTAAAAAACCTGAATAAATGTCAGAGACACTCTGGCTAAGAAAACATTAGTTTAAAGTTTCATCGTATTCTGTAGGGCTGGGGCCGGTACTGGGTACTCGAATCCGGGTCGGGTACACCTGGAATCGAGTCCTATTTCTAGGAATCGAGTACCCAGAAAGGGAGAGAACAATGTAATAACAAGGGCAGATAATAACTTGTCTTTTTCATAATTGACGTAACACATGTACATCATTGGTATTGTCCGATTAAAGAAGGTCATTATTAACGACTGTAATTTATCTATGCATGAGCGGCGGGAACGAAAAGTTCTGTGTTTTAACGAGGAATGTAAGTAATGCTGTTACTCTTTATGTTGATTAAATAAACGTAAATTAAATAGCCTAAGATCTGTTTTAATGTCTTATTGCCATCCTTTCAAATTTCTATAATTATCTCTGTCAACTCGTGATTGAATATTCAGACAGTTGACAGAAGCGCTGTATTCCTTACATTTCCGGGTACTCGATTCCGATTCGGGTAAGCACATGCGGGTACTCGATTCCAATTTTTTTCTACCCGTCCCAGCCCTAGTATTCTGGTACAATGATTCAGAGGAGACACCAAGATATTGTGGTACAATGATTCAGAGAAGATACCATGGTATTCTGGTACAATGATTCAGAGGAGATACCAACATATTCTGGTACAATGATTCAGAGGAGATACCATGGTATTCTGTTACAATGATTCAGAGAAGATACCAAGATATTCTGGTACAATGATTCAGAGGAGATACCAACATATTCTGATACAATGATTCAGAGGAGATACCATGGTATTCTGGTACAATGATTCAGATCAGCAGATTACCAAATCAAATTAAAGACATGTAAACAGTGATACATACTTGCTGGAAGATCCATTTCCCCTTCCGGACGTGAGATATTCGGCTGTGAGGTATTCGGCTGTGAGATATTCTGTCTTCCCACTGGAAATACAATGGAAGCATTATCTCCAAACCTAGTGAACAAAGCTGTAGTTTTTATCAAGTTTTACACAAGAAAAGCAATGACTACTGTAAATCATGAATTTTTTGCGTCACGATACTTTTGCAAGTGGCGACCAACAGACGTTCTTGTGTCATGATATTTTTGCGACTTGCCTAATTCTCAAAATAAATTGCAACTGAAAGTTCTACCTAAAGCAAATCTAATCACACATTAAAAGGTTGCTGCTAATCATGAACTGAGCTCAGAGTACTTCCGTGTGTAGGAATCAGTGATGTTTTCCTAAAAAACAATACACGCTGCATAGGCAGACAAAACTTAGAACTGTGATGAAAGATCTGTTTAGTTACTGGTATGCTGAGAAGTGTTGGTGAACTTGAAAGACAATGACATCATCGAAGCTGTTGATCTCTGGATAAGTGTGATGAAACCTATCCACACCCGTTGGATGGTGTCGGCCTATCAAACGGTCTCTAAAGACAAAGAATTGTGTTGCGTGGTTGGCGCCTGTCCGGGCTATCAGATGTACTGACTGAGTAACTTTTGTTCGAGTATCCCTTGTTTGACATGTGACATGTGAGTACTGGTAATGCTACAAATTAGTCTCCCCCCGAGTTGTTGTCATTGCTTAATGGATGTATTGTCTAGATCTGTTGTTGATTTTGTGAACTGGTGAATAATAAAGAGATAATGAGACACATCATATTTGTTCATTGTTTACTGCCTTTGACCAGCAAATTGTGTCATGATATTTTTGCAAAGTCAAGTCATTCGCAATTTTCGCAAAAATATCATGATCACAAAAAATTTGTGATTTACAGTATTTCAGTGATGACTTACTGGAAGTACAGTTGGCATATCCCCTGACGAATGTGCCAGGTATTTTGTGGCCACGAGGGTCCACACACCAACAGACTCCATAGCTATCCAGACACTGTTGGGGTCTCCATGTGCCATCAATGCTACATCTGCAAAAAACAACTGATGAATGTATTACTGTGACAAGTTTAAGACCCACGGACAAACAAACTGGGTAGAGTGTGCTGCATTTACCTGATGGCGAGACAGGGGGGTTAGAACATAGTCTAAATGAAAGGGGGATATGCTAACAGAACAAGGTTTACCTGAAGGGCACGGTATGCTAACAGAACAAGGTTTACCTAAAGGGCACGGTATGCTAATAGAACAAGGTTTACCTGAAGGGCACGGAATGCTATCAGAACAAGGTTTACCTGAAGGGGAGATATGCTAACAGAACAAGGTTTACCTGAAGGGCACGGAATGCTATCAGAACAAGGTTTACCTGAAAGGGAGATATGCTAACAGAACATGGTTTACATGAAGGGCACAGTATGCTAGCAGAACAAGGTTTACCTGAAGGGCATGGTATTCTAACAGAACAAGGTTTACCTGAAGGGCATGGTATGCTAACAGAACAAGGTTTACCTGAAGGGCATGGTATGCTAACAGAACAAGGTTTACCTGAAGGGCATGGTATGCTAACAGAACAAGGTTTACCTGAAGGGCATGGTATGCTAACAGAACAAGGTTTACCTGAAGGGCATGCAATGCTATCAGAACAAGGTTTACCTCAAGGGCATGGTATGCTAACAGAACAAGGTTTACCTGAAGGGGAGATATGCTAACAGAACATGGTTTACATGAAGGGCATGGTATGCTAACAGAACAAGGTTTACCTGAAAGGGAGATATGCTAGCAGAACAAGGTTTACCTGAAGGGGAGATATGCTAACAGAACAAGGTTTACCCCTAAGGGGAAGATATGCTAACAGAACAAGGTTTACCTGAAGGGCATGGTATGCTAACAGAACAAGGTTTACCTGAAGGGCATGGTATGCTAACAGAACAAGGTTTACCTGAAGGGCACGGTATGCTTACAGAACAAGGTTTACCTGAAGGGCATGGTATGCTAACAGAACAAGGTTTACCTGAAGGGCATGGAATGCTATCAGAACAAGATTTACCTCAAGGGCATGGTATGCTAACAGAACAAGGTTTACCTGAAGGGGAGATAATCTAACAGAACATGGTTTACATGAAGGGCATGGTATGCTAACAGAACAAGGTTTACCTGAAAGGGAGATATGCTAACAGAACAAGGTTTACCTGAAGGGGAAGATATGCTAACAGAACAAGGTTTACCTGAAGGGGGATGATATGCTAACAGAACAAGGTTTACCTGAAGGGGAAGATATGCTAACAGAACAAGGTTTACCTGAAGGGGAAGATATGCTAACAGAACAAGGTTTACCTGAAGGGGAGATATGCTAACAGAACAAGGTTTACCTCAAGGGCATGGTATGCTAACAGAACAAGGTTTACCTGAAGGGGAAGATAATCTAACAGAACAAGGTTTACCTGAAGGGGAAGGTATGCTAACAGAACAAGGTTTACCTGAAGGGGAGATATGCTAACAGAACAAGGTTTACCTGAAGGGCATGATATGCTAACAGAACAAGGTTTACCTGAAGGGGAAGATATGCTAACAGAACAAGGTTTACCTGAAGGGGAAGATATGCTAACAGAACAAGGTTTACCTGAAGGGGAAGATATGCTAACAGAACAAGGTTTACATGAAGGGGAAGATATGCAAACAGAACAAGGTTTAACTGAAGGGGAAGATATGTTAACAGAACAAGGTTTACCTGAAAGGGAGATATGCTAACAGAACAAGGTTTACCCCTAAGGGGAAGATATGCTAACAGAACAAGGTTTACCTGAAGGGGGATGATATGCTCACAGAACAAGGTTTACCTGAAGGGGAAGATATGCTAACAGAACAAGGTTTACCTGAAGGGCATGGAATGCTATCAGAACAAGGTTTACCTCAAGGGCATGGTATGCTAACAGAACAAGGTTTACCTGAAGGGGAGATAATCTAACAGAACATGGTTTACCTGAAGGGGAAGATATGCAAACAGAACAAGGTTTACCTGAAAGGGAGATATGCTAACAGAACAAGGTTTACCTGAAGGGGAAGATATGCAAACAGAACAAGGTTTAACTGAAGGGGAAGATATGTTAACAGAACAAGGTTTACCTGAAAGGGAGATATGCTTACAGAACAAGGTTTACCTGAAGGGGAAGATATGCTAACAGAACAAGGTTTACCTGAAGGGGAAGATATGCTAACAGAACAAGGTTTACCTGAAGGGGAGATATGCTAACAGAACAAGGTTTACCCCTAAGGTGAAGATACGCTAACAGAACAAGGTTTACCTGAAGGGCATGGAATGCTATCAGAACAAGGTTTACCTCAAGGGCATGGTATGCTAACAGAACAAGGTTTACCTGAAGGGGAGATAATCTAACAGAACATGGTTTACCTGAAGGGGAGATAATCTAACAGAACATGGTTTACATGAAGGGCATGGTATGCTAACAGAACAAGGTTTACCTGAAAGGGAGATATGCTAACAGAACAAGGTTTACCTGAAGGGGGATGATATGCTAACAGAACAAGGTTTACCTGAAGGGGAAGATATGCAAACAGAACAAGGTTTACCTGAAGGGGAGATATGCTAACAGAACAAGGTTTACCTGAAGGGGAGATATGCTAACAGAACAAGGTTTACCTGAAGGGGGAAGATATGCTAACAGAACAAGGTTTACCTCAAGGGGAGGATATGCTAACAGAACAAGGTTTACCTGAAGGGGAAGATATGCTAACAGAACAAGGTTTACCTGAAGGGGAAGATATGCAAACAGAACAAGGTTTACCTGAAGGGGAAGATATGTTTACAGAACAAGGTTTACCTGAAGGGGAAGATATGCTAACAGAACAAGGTTTACCTGAAGGGGATGATATGCTAACAGAACAAGGTTTACCTGAAGGGGATGATATGCTAACAGAACAAGGTTTACCTGAAGGGGAAGATATGCTAACAGAACAAGGTTTACCTGAAGGGGGATGATATGCTAACAGAACAAGGTTTACCTGAAGGGGAAGATATGCAAACAGAACAAGGTTTACCTGAAGGGGAAGATATGCAAACAGAACAAGGTTTACCTGAAGGGGAAGATATGCTAACAGAACAAGGTTTACTTGAAGGGCACAGTATGCTAGCAGAACATGGTTCTGGGGATGGAGATCATGGCAGTATTATGGAGATCATTGGGCAGTCATATCTACATGGGGATGGAGATCATGGGGCAGTCATATTTACCTGGAGATAAAGATCATGGAGCAGTATCATGTACCTGGGGTGGAGATTATGGGACAGTCATATTTACCTGGGCATGGAGATCATGGGGCAGTCATATTTACCTGGTTATGGGGATCATGGGGCAGTCATATTTACCTGGGGATGGGGATCATAGGGCAGTCATATTTACCTGGGGATGGGGATCATGGGGCAGTCATATTTACCTGGGGATGGGGATTATGGGGCAGTCATATTTACCTGGGGATGGGGATCATGGGGCAGTCATATTTACCTGGGGATGGGGATTATGGGGCAGTCATATTTACCTGGGGATTGGGATCATGGGGCAGTCATATTTACCTGGGGATGGGGATCATGGGGCAGTCATATTTAACTGGGAATGGGGATCATGGGGCAGTCATATTTACCTGGGGATGGGGATCATGGGACAGTCATATTTACCTGGGGATGGGGATCATGGGACAGTATTATGCACCTGGGAATGGAGATCATGGGGCAGTATTATGCACCTGGGGGTGGAGATCATGGGGCAGTATTATGCACCTGGGGGTGGAGATCATGGGTCAGTCATAATTACCTGGGGATGGAGATCATCGGGCAGGCTCCCTTGTGAGCCTTTAGTTTCATGTAAGCCTCTGACATCTTCGTGTGGCATGTTTGATTCACTGAAAAAACAAAGGGCATGACTAACATATAGACACCCCACTGTCTGGACATGACTAACATATAGACAACCCACTGACTGAACATGACTAACATTGGGACAACCCACTGTCTGGACATGACTAACATAGGGACAACCCACTGTCTGGACATGACTAACATAGGGACAACCCACTGTCTGGACATGACTAACATAGGGACAACTCACTGTATGGACATGACTAACATAGGGACAACTCACTGTATGGACATGACTAACATTGGGACAACCCACTGACTGAACATGACTAACATTGGGACAACCCACTGTCTGGACATGACTAACATAGGGACAACCCACTGTCTGGACATGACTAACATAGGGACAACTCACTGTATGGACATGACTAACATAGGGACAACTCACTGTATGGACATGACTAACATTGAGACAACCCACTGTCTGGACATGACTAACATAGGGACAACTCACTGTCTGGACATGACTAACATAGGGACAACCTACTGTATGGACATGACTAACATATAGACAACCCACTGTCTGGACATGACTAACATAGGGACAACCTACTGTATGGACATGACTAACATAGGGACAACCCACTGTCTGGACATGACTAACATAGGGACAACCCACTGTCTGGACATGACTAACATAGGGACAACCCACTGTCTGGACATGACTAACATAGGAACAACTCACTGTATGGACATGACTAACATTGGGACAACCCACTGACTGAACATAACTAACATATAGACACCCCACTGTCTGGACATGACTAACATAGGGACAACTCACTGTCTGGACATGACTAACATAGGGACCACTCACTGTATGGACATGACTAACATATAGACAACTCACTGTATGGACATGACTAACATATTGACAACCCACTGTATGGACATGACTAACATATAGACAACCCACTGTATGGACATGACTAACATATAGACAACCCACTGTATGGACATGACTAACATATAGACAACCCACTGTCTGTACATGACTAACATATAGACAACCCACTGTCTGTACATGACTAACATATAGACAACCCACTGTCTGTACATGACTAACATATAGACAACCCACTGTATGGACATGACTAACATAGGGACAACCCACTGTATGGACATGACTAACATATAGACAACTCACTGTCTGGACATGACTAACATATAGACAACCCACTGTCTGGACATGACTAACATAGGGACAACCCACTGTCTGGACATGACTAACATAGGGACAACCCACTGTCTGGACATGACTAACATAGGGACAACTCACTGTATGGACATGACTAACATAGGGACAACTCACTGTCTGGACATGACTAACATAGGGACAACCCACTGTCTGGACATGACTAACATAGGGACAACTCACTGTATGGACATGACTAACATAGGGACAACTCACTGTATGGACATGACTAACATTGGGACAACCCACTGACTGAACATGACTAACATTGGGACAACCCACTGTCTGGACATGACTAACATAGGGACAACCCACTGTCTGGACATGACTAACATAGGGACAACTCACTGTATGGACATGACTAACATAGGGACAACTCACTGTATGGACATGACTAACATTGAGACAACCCACTGTCTGGACATGACTAACATAGGGACAACTCACTGTCTGGACATGACTAACATAGGGACAACCCACTGTATGGACATGACTAACATAGGGACAACCCACTGTCTGGACATGACTAACATAGGGACAACCCACTGTATGGACATGACTAACATTGGGACAACTCACTGTATGGACATGACTAACATAGGGACAACTCACTGTATGGACATGACTAACATTGAGACAACCCACTGACTGAACATGACTAACATTGGGACAACCCACTGACTGAACATGACTAACATTGGGACAACCCACTGTCTGGACATGACTAACATAGGGACAACTCACTGTATGGACATGACTAACATTGGGACAACCCACTGACTGAACATGACTAACATATAGACACCCCACTGTCTGGACATGACTAACATATAGACAACCCACTGACTGAACATGACTAACATTGGGACAACCCACTGACTGAACATGACTAACATTGGGACAACCCACTGTCTGGACATGACTAACATAGGGACAACCCACTGTCTGGACATGACTAACATAGGGACAACTCACTGTATGGACATGACTAACATAGGGACAACTCACTGTATGGACATGACTAACATTGAGACAACCCACTGTCTGGACATGACTAACATTGGGACAACTCACTGTCTGGACATGACTAACATAGGGACAACCTACTGTATGGACATGACTAACATAGGGACAACCCACTGTCTGGACATGACTAACATAGGGACAACCCACTGTATGGACATGACTAACATAGGGACAACCCACTGTCTGGACATGACTAACATAGGGACAACTCACTGTCTGGACATGACTAACATAGGGACCACTCACTGTATGGACATGACTAACATATAGACAACTCACTGTATGGACATGACTAACATATAGACAACCCACTGTATGGACATGACTAACATATAGACAACCCACTGTATGGACATGACTAACATATAGACAACCCACTGTATGGACATGACTAACATATAGACAACCCACTGTCTGTACATGACTAACATATAGACAACCCACTGTCTGTACATGACTAACATATAGACAACCCACTGTCTGTACATGACTAACATATAGACAACCCACTGTATGGACATGACTAACATAGGGACAACCCACTGTCTGGACATGACTAACATATAGACAACTCACTGTCTGGACATGACTAACACAGGGACAACCTACTGTCTGTACATGACTAACACAGGGACAACCTACTGTCTGTACATGACTAACACAGGGACAACCTACTGTCTGTACATGACTAACACAGGGACAACCTACTGTCTGTACATGACTAACACAGGGACAACTCACTTTCCGGAACAAGACAGGCACGGCCACAGCCATTGGAGCAGCAGAGAGTGTTGCCCATACATTCAGCATCAGAGCTGCACTCATCCTGGCATGGGGCAAAGTAGTTGACCTGAGGCTTAGGGCACTTGCCCTGTTTACAGCGGGCTGAAACAGTCAAGGTCATAAACTGACTGATTGCTGAATGCTGATGAAAAGGGCAAATATTGAAGAAATGTCACCTATTTTCAGTACAGATCATCAAGATAGCTGAGAGTCATAATATACATTCATACATAATAAATATTATATAAACAGTTAAATCAGAAATATGCAAATGTTATGTAGGCCACCGCTTTCAATGATAATTGAGAAAAGATACATTTACATACACATAACATGAAAAACATGAGCTGTTTGTGTTACTTTTGTGTTTGTGCCATTATATGTGACATCATCAGTGTATGTGAGGTCATCATTAGTGTCTGTGACATCATCAGTGTCTGTGACATCATCAGTGTATGTGAGGTCATCATTAGCATCTGTGACATCATTAGTGTCTGTGACATCATCAGTTTATGTGACATTATCAGTGTATGTAATGACATCATCAGTGTCAGTGTATGGGCCTGCAGATTTCATTCAGGGCATGTAGATTTTAAAGCCTGCAGGCAGCAGCAGGTCCTGATAGTCAAATGGCAAATTAAAGTATTGGAAACACTGGGTCTATCTGTTCAACATAAGGTGTATCTGTGACTGACAGTAGACCTTCTTACATGTGTTAGCCCCACACTGACTGCAGCATTCCTGAAGGCTGTTGAAGTTGTTGTTGTTGCCTCTGCAGCCACCATATATGAATCGTTCACACTGCTCTGATGTCCTGTTGAAGAAGTATCTGGGCATGTAGGCTTCACAAGGGCCTTTTTCTTTCGGTTCATGGCAGATATTGAGGGGCTCAGCTGAAACACAAGGCACACTTCTTGGTTCCTTGCACACTCATGTTATCCTCCTTACAAATGACTTAATAATAATAATAATAATCTACTTCTATAGCGCCGAGTTCCAGCTAGGCTGCTCACAGGCGCTTGTGCAGATCAGTCTATTTCATTTCAAATAGATATGTCTTTAAATGTTTTCGAAAAGTTGGTAGACTTGGGGCGGATTTTAGCGACATAGGGAGGTTGTTCCATAGCATGGGAGCTGCACATTCAAAGCAGCGGTCCCCGTATTTGGTCCTGAATGGTCTGGTGATAAGCAGATCTTTATCTTGTGATCTAAGAGTTCTTGTTGGTCTATGGTTGTTTAGAAGAGATGACAAGTAAGATGGAGCAGTGTTGGTCTTCAGGCACTTGTAGATAATGGTAAGCACCTTGAATTTTACGACATACTTGTTACGACATGGTTTGGCGGGACCATTCATTGAGTCAATCACAGGAGAAGCAAATCCATGTTGTCACAAGATGAAGCTCAGGGGGTCCTTTTATGAAGCAACCTTTACTAAGGTTAACCTTAACTCCCATTCTTTAACATTGTACTAAGGTTACCTTTGTGACCTACGATCACATTAGTGCTTTGTGAAAAGAGACCCTGGGCCTAGATTTTCGAAGCTCTCTTAGCGCTAAGAGTTATAAGTACCATACATTAACATTAACTTATGACTATCTTAGCGCTAAGAGAGCTTCGAAAATCTAGGCCCTGGTGTTTTGAGATATGAAGACATCATTGTGCATGTTTCTCACGGCATGAAATACCCACGACATGTCACTTCCGTGGGACATCTGGAAACAACTGAGAACACCTAGAACATCGTAGTGTCCAAAGCACAACCGATGCCTCTTACTGGAAATGTTTGAATACACCTTGAAGTCCCTCCCTTCAATGACTTACTTGAGAAACTCACTCTTCTTATTTCGACACTTATTCACATATAACTTTCTCTTGGGCAAGACTCAGCCTCTCAAGGGTAGGGGCTAAACACTCTGGGGCAGGAATAAGCCTCTATGAGGCAGAACATAACCTCTTAAAGGCATTGTTTAGCCTCTCCGGGGCAGGACGTAAAATCTCTAGGGTGGGACAGCCTCTCTGGGTCATTACTTAGCCTCTCTAGGCATTACTTTGCCTCTGTGAGTCATTACTTAGCCTCTCTGGGGCAGGACTTAGCCTCCCTGGGTCATTACTTAGCCTCTCTAGGGCATTACTTAGCCTCTCTGAGGCAGGACTTAGCCTCTCTAGGGCATGTTATAAGCTTCTCTCGGGTATTACTTAGCCTCTATGGGTCTGGAATTAACCTCTCTAGGGCATTATGTAGCCTCTCTCAGGTATTACTTAGCCTCTCTAGGGCAGGACTTACTCTCTTTGGGACAGCAGAATGATGGTCCGTCCAAAGGATCCACATTACACTCATAACCATCCGGGCAGCGTGGCTGTCCTCGTCCACAGTACACCACGGTGCCATTGGGTTGATGGTACTCCACTCCCACTCTGCATTTCTTCTTGTTGTCATCAACTACAAAAAGACATGAAGAAATATTACAACTTCTTGAGAAACAGAAATATTTTTCATAATTAGCTATGTGTTACGTGTAGAGATTGTGGACCAGCTGAGCTATATCTTATTTGTAGACAGAGTGGAGCAGCTGAACTATCTGTTACCTGTACGCAGAGTTGACCAACTCAACTATATATTACTTGTAGGCAGAGAGGAGCAACTGCAGGCAGAGTGGACCAACTGAGCTATGTGTTACCTGTAGGCATGTAGGCAGAGTGGTAGGCAGAGCGGACCAACTGAACTATGTGTTACCAACTGAACTATGTGTTACTGGTAGGCAGAGTGGACCAACTGAACTATGTGTTACGTGTAGGCAGAGCGGACCAACTGAGCTATGTGTTACCTGTAGGCAGAGTGGACCAACTGAACTATGTGTTACTGGTAGGCAGAGTGGACCAACTGAGCTATGTGTTACCTGTAGGCAGAGTGGACCAACTGAACTATGTGTTACGTGTAGGCAGAGTGGACCAACTGAGCTATGTGTTACGTAGGCAGAGTGGACCAACTGAATGTGTTGCTATGTGTTACCTGTAGGCAGAGTGGACCAACTGAGCTATGTGTTACCTGTAGGCAGAGTGGACCAACTGAACTATGTGTTACCTACAGGCAGACTGGACCAACTGAGCTATGTGTTACCTACAGTGAGAGTGGACCAACTGAACTATGTGTTACCAACAGCGAGGGTGGACCAACTGAACTATGTGTTACCTGTAGGCAGAGTGGACCAACTGAGCTATGTGCTACCTGTAGGCAGAGTGGACCAACTGAACTATGTGTTACCTACAGGCAGAGTGGACTAACTGAGCTATGTGTTACCTACAGGCAGAGTGGACCAACTGAGCTATGTGTTACCTGTAGGCAGAGTGGACCATTTGAGCTATGTGTTACCTACAGGCAGAGTGCACCAACTGAACTATGTGTTATGTGTAGGCAGAGTGGACCAACTGGACTATGTGTTACCTGTAGGCAGAGTGGACCAACTGAACTATGTGTTACGTGTAGGCAGAGTGGACCAACTGAGCTATGTGTTACCTGTAGGCAGAGTGGACCAACTGAACTATGTGTTACGTGTAGGCAGAGTGGACCAACTGAACTATGTGCTACTTGTAGGCAGAGTGGACCAACTGAACTATGTGTTACCTGTAGGCAGAGTGGACCAACTGAACTATGTGTTACATGTAGGCAGAGTGGACCAACTGGACTATGTGTTACCTGTAGGCAGAGTAGACCAACTGGACTATGTGTTACGTGTAGGCAGAGTGGACCAACTGAACTATGTGCTACTTGTAGGCAGAGTGGACCAACTGAACTATGTGTTACCTGTAGGCAGAGTGGACCAACTGGACTATGTGTTACCTGTAGGCAGAGTGGACCAACTGTACTATGTGTTATGTGTAGGCAGAGTGGACCAACTGGACTATGTGTTACCTGTAGGCAGAGTTGACCAACTGAACTATGTGTTACCTGTAGGCAGAGTGGACCAACTGAACTATGTGTTACCTGTAGGAAGAGTGGACCAACTGAACTATGTGCTACTTGTAGGCAGAGTGGACCAACTGAGCTATGTGTTACCTGTAGGCAGAGTGGACCAACTGAAATATGTGTTACCTGTAGGCAGAGTGGACCAACTAAGCTATGTCTTGCGTGTAGGTAGAGTGGACCAACTGAACTATGTGTTACCTACAGGCAGAGTGGAGCATCTGAACTTTATTTTACCTATAGGCACTGAGCATCTTCGTCCACAGTGAGTCTGACAGCACTTCCTGTCCTCGGTACAGTTTCTATCGTCCATGCAGTAGTCCTTACAGTAACGCTGGTTCACATTCACTTCCATCATCCTGGGACACATGCCTGGCTTCTCTGAAAACAACATAACACTCATACATGCTATGTCTCAAATGTAAGCACTTGATCATGTTTACTAATGCAAATAGTAATTTCTGTCCTTAGGAGAAGCATTTGAACCAGAAGGTTTAAGAACTTGTAATTTCTTTTCAAAATAAATCATAGGAGGCAGGGGCGGATATAGCTTTTAGAGATAGGGGGGTGCACAGTTTATTTTCACCCTTTTAACGTGAGTTTCAATGGCCATTTAATAAACTTTCAGGACAAACGAAGGGGTGCACGCCTCTGCAACCCCCATCTGGATCTGCCTATGGGAGGTATGTCTTATTGATTCCAATATAGCAAACTCTTACTGCTAAACAATAAATTCTGCAAGTTAGATAATAAATATGAAAATCTCTATACATTTGCAAAGTTACTATTGAATATAGGCAATATTGGACCAACCTTTCCTAGCACATCTCTGGTTGCATGCAGCTTCTGTCTCGAACATGTTCTGGTTTCCATGACAACCTCTGTACAGGAATAGTATGCACTTCCTCAGCGTGGAGTTGAAGTAGTAATAATTGGACCATCTATTTTCCTTGTTGTCACACCACTGTCCAGGGTTGGGGGTCAGCCGGCAGATGTCACTGTGACCTGCAGCAAACAAGACCAACACATAAGACACTAATACAGGTTGTGTCCAACCTTGAAGTGTTGTTCAACTTGCAGGTCACCGTAACCTGTAGGAGACCAACATATGATAAGACACTAATACAGGTTGTGTCCAACCTTGAAGTGTTGTTCAACTTGCAGGTCACCGTGACCTGTAGGAGACCAACATATGATAAGACACTAATACAGGTTGTGTCCAACCTTGAAGTGTTGTTCAACTTGCAGGTCACCGTGACCTGTAGGAGACCAACATATGATAAGACACTAATACAGGTTGTGTCCAACCTTGAAGTGTTGTTCAACTTGCAGGTCACCGTGACCTGTAGGAGACCAACATATGATAAGACACTAATACAGGTTGTGTCCAACCTTGAAGTGTTGTTCAACTTGCAGGTCACCGTGACCTGTAGGAGACCAACATATGATAAGAGACTAATACAGGTTGTGTCCAACCTTGAAGTGTTGTTCAACTTGCAGGTCACCGTGACCTGTAGGAGACCAACACATGATAAGACACTAATGTGTGTAAGGCAAATTTTAACCCATTTAGGAGTGAGTTATAGGTTGGGTGTTAGGGATCTTTTAACTCATTGAGTGAGAGTTATTGGTAATGCTGCTTTTATATCATATGAGTGAGTGAGTGAGAGGGGCTCAACACAATATTCAAGTTTCCAGTATATCACAGCATGTCATGTGTGGGAAAGCTAATGCAGTCCTCAGACATTGGTGTGATGGTGACAAATGAAGAAACATCAAGGGATGTAGTTACAAATTACTATCAATGATACAGCTCCAGGTTATCTGTGCGACCAGTCGAAGGCTAGGTCCCTACAAGAACTCTCTGTTCCAGAAATCTAATGCTACTTAAGGTCCCCAACATTAAGCTCAAGACATCTGGTGGAAGATCCTTTGCATTATAAGTGCACTTTTCTGGTGTCTTCACCATGATATTGCTGGAATATTGCTAAAAGAAGCATTTAAAACTATACTCATTCACTCAGTCACAGAGAGTGAGCGGGTGAGTTTGGTTTCACGCCGCTTTTAGCAATATTCCAGCAATATCATGGCGGGGGACACTAGAAATGGGCTTGACACATTGTGCCCACATGGGGAATCGAACCCGGGTCTTCAGTGTAGCGAGCAAACACTTTAACCACTAGACTACCCCACAGCCCCCAGTGATGGAGAATCAAACGAAGTGTTGAGACACCTTCCTGTGTATATATACCATAATACCACACATGGACACTAATCTAATTGGTCAGTAGACCTTTAAACAATAAAGTATGGAAAGTTAACAATTACATACCATACTGGTCAATGCAGCACACATGCTGGCCATAGGCAACCTGTTTACACCCATACCCAGGTGGGCATGGCTTTGACCGGGGGTCGCACTTCCTGGCATGTCCGGGGCTGGTAGAGTTATACAGTCGGTGGCCGGCATCACAGTGCATGTCTGCAACAGAGGTTTGTGTATGTGACTGGAGGTGAGATGAGGTGAAATTGGGTTAACGTCGTGCTTGAGAATATTTCGACGTGCATATATGGCGAAGTGCATATGTGTGTATGTGTATGAGCGGCTGCTTGTACTAAGCGCAGACTTAGGCTGGTTTTATAGTGCTAGCCCACTGAGATACCACGCGGCAGTGAAGCATGAATACCCCACTCAGACACATTATACTGACTCCGAGCCAAACAGTCCTTGTTGTATCCATTAATGCCGAACGCCAGGCAGGGACCAACAAGTACCATATTTTAACGTCTTTGGTATGACACGGTCGGGGATCGAACCCGTGACCTTCCGCTCTCCGGGCGGATGCTCTACCATTGATTAATTGCTATGGGAGACTTGACAAATGCAGCCCATCAATAGTTTGATGCATCGTTACAGCACTAATGCTTATCACAAGACTGGGAATGTCCGAGTGGACATGCTATAACTACAACCACATAAACAAGTAACCACAAATACAAGGGAACATGTTATCTTCCAAACTATCCTACTCTCACTAGACAAAGCAGCTCTGGTAGAAGCATAAATTTCCTGAAATTGTTTTGTTTTATGCGAATCTATAGTTATCTAAATTACCTCCGCAACGTGGCCAACGAGGACTGGGGACTCCAGAACCAGGAATTGGGCGACCTGATTGGTTCACGCAGTAGCACCACTTCCGGCTGCCATTAGAAATGTCGTGATCACACTGGACAGGGCTAAATTCCTTGCCGGAACAGTTAGCCTTCATGATGGCAAGAGAGGACATGTTGGCATATGTCATAAACATCCTCTTGAGGTGAGCATACTCTGGGTCCATGATCATGCCGAACAGACTGTGTCTCTTCTGACAAACACTTGGTGCAGACTCTGTTAGGGGAAGAAAGAAGACATTCAACAGACACACAAGTTTAAAATGTAAACATTTCAGCCACATAAGGAACATCACTCAACAAGACATCAATACCAAACCTTATGTACAATTACAAATTGTTCCACCTTAGGTTTATGGGTGGCAGATTCAAGGACAAAAATCAGCATTTCAGGGGTCAAAAAGCAGCATTTCAGGGGTCAAAAAACAGCATTTGCATTATCAGAGGTGTGTAGGTGTGTAGGTGTGCAGGTGTGCAGGTGTGCAGGTGTGTAGGTGTAGAGGGAACTAAAGTTGGCATTAGGCCTGTTGATGTGGTTTGTAAATAATGCAATGATGTATGAATGCCATCACTTTCCCAGTTAAGGGAAGTCCTTCCATGGCGGTTTGAACCAAGTGCCAGAGAATACATCTGACAACAGAATATGTGAGAAGAAGCATATCTCTGGGCTCTGTTGAGGGAAGACAAGGGATGTAGACAAGACTTGGAAATGAAGACACAGAATGTAAAACTGATTTGGTGGGAACACAAGGGATGTAGACAAGGCACAACTAAAATGGACTCTCACCTCCTGTGGGTATCATCCTATCACAGAAAGGACCTTTGTATCCTTCTGGGCAGGCACAGAGATCTCCCTGTTCCCAGTTGCCCACACACTGGCTGCCACTCTGGCAGAAATTGAGGTCCATGAACCTGACACAGACACTTCTGAGCAGGGCAGACACATTGGCAACTGTGGGGAAAAGAAATTTACATTTCTCAAGGTTGATATTTCTAGGCAATATGCAATAGCAGTTGTATACTCAAAAACAGTTGTGATACAACTAGTGTTTCTAATAAAGAGGCAAACAAGTAAATTCACAATAGACAGAAGATGGTAAATGTCATGGTTTGAACTACACACTATGGATTTGCTGTTTATTGGAACATTCGCTCAATTCAGTGTCTCTTTTTATTAGAAATTGGAAAAGAAAAACGTAATTAAATATTTGATTTTTTTTAGACCATATACTGTCATAGAGCTCCATAAATAATATGATGCTCGTTGGTCACAACCAAAGTGCACCCCAGAGCTGCACAACCAGGTCCAGAGAGAAATAAGTTGTAGGAAATTATTACTAAGTTACTCAAGCGAAGTAGAACATGTGTCCTCACCCTGGTGTGGCGATGTTGTGTCGTTGACGGGCCTGAGGCAGCGGGCACTACAGCCAGAAACACAACACTTGTCATGGCCGTCACAGTCGTAGTCTCCAGTGCACTTCACTCCACACTCAGTTGTCATAGGGACTCCGGTAGGGCAGTATCCAGGCTTAGCTGTAAAGTAGTAGGCAGCATGCATTATACTACCTCACAATAGGATATCTTACTATTACAAAGAGAGAGCACTCTTATAATGTCCTACTGGCAAAGTTTCATCCATACAGAGACAAGGAATCTGTCAGAATTGTGAACATTAATAATCGGTGACAGTGTTATTCATAGTGTAACAATGTGCCATGTGTAATACATTATACCTGTTCACTTTTAGTAGGGGGAAGTGGCGTGCTCTATATTTAGGATTGTGCTATATTTAGACAGAATTCTGGAAAGTACTACACGGTACTACAACCGTGTGGGACTTTGCATGTTATTCTGAGCAAGAGAGTTTCTCTTTGAGTTTAATTTTTAGGTATAAAAAGTAAAAGGGAAGCTTACTCATTTCACATTACATGTCAATGTAAAAGAAAACCATCAATTGTGTGGTGATCATTCTGGCCTTGGATACTATTTTTGAAACTTGACCATTGTGGATATTACTACCTCTGTGTGTTGTTGCTACAATCAATATGTTTTGATTATATTGCCTCTGATCTTGTACTGCCACTGTAATACCTTGTAGTGATTGGTAATAACAGGGATACTCTACAACAGGGATAGGTCACTCGCTTGCTTTCTTTACCATTTGTACTAATTAACGTGTGCCTCATCATGCTCCAACGCACACAGTGACTTGGTTCGGTCCCAGCGCAACTTCGGCTGCGTTTAACAGTACTTCAGCCAGTGTATTGTATAGGTCGGAATTTTACAATGAATGAATGAATGAATTAAGAGCAAGAATTTTATGTGAATGAATGAAAGAAATTAAGAAAAAGAACAAAAGATAAAGAACATATATGAATGAATGAAAGAATAAATGATACACCACGGCCATCCCTCCCCAAACATGTTAAAGAACGCAAAACTATCGGTAGAACACATGTTAACATCAGCTGTCCTTTTTATAAAAAAATCTACTTTGAGACATTTTTTTACATTAGTAACTAATTCAGATATCTTATTGCATGTGTGGAATGACATGGGCATTGACAGAATGTTAACTGACACTGTTACAGACCCCTCAAGAACAGAAAGTTTAGAACTATCACAAAGCCTTGCAAACACCTTTCCAGTTTTGTCAAATACATGTACTAAGATCAACAAGAAAGAAAGAAGTTTTAGAACTATAACACTCAAGCATCACAAGCACCAATGGCGTATCAGAACAGATCGGCGATATGTCATATTTTTCACACACCTCAAATACACATTAACAAAAAATAAATAAATAAAACTATCACTATTACTTGCAAAAAACTTTCACCTGATGGTATATTCCCCTCATAAAAATTAAAGGTGTATGTGAAAGATGTTTTAGAACAATAACTAGAAACACTCAAACAACGCCCTGTAGTATTTCAATGGCAGATCGGCGATATGTCATATTTTTCACACACCTCAAATACACACTAACAATTTTTAAAAAATTATAAAACTATTACTATTACTTGCAAACACCTTTCACCTGATGGTATATTCCCCTCATAAAAATTGAAGGTGTATGTGAAAGATGTTTTTGAACACTAACTAGAAACACTCAAACAACGCCCTGTAGTATTTCAATGGCAGATCGGCGATATGTCATATTTTTCACACACCTCAAATACACACTAACAATTTTTAAAAAATTATAAAACTATCACTGTTACTTGCAAACACCTTTCACCTGATGGTATATTCCCCTCATAAAAATTGAAGGTGTATGTGAAAGATGTTTTTGAACACTAACTAGAAACACTCAAACAACGCCCTGTAGTATTTCAATGGCAGATCGGCGATATGTCATATTTTTCACACACCTCAAATACACCCTAACAAAAAAATTTAAATTATAAAAATATCACTATTACTTGCAAACACCTTTCAACTAAAGGTATATTTCCCTTCTAAAAATTAAACGAATATGTGAAAGAAGTTTTTAGCGATATAATTTAGTCTTTCTTCGCTGTGTACTGAGAATTGAAGCCAGTGAGCTACAACATGCCCACTTGAAACTTTACTACAAAGCTACTGTACTTATACTGACACTAATAACAAGTATTTGACTTAAAATGAAGTGACAGAATAGGTAACTTATCTTCTACGTGTAGGCTTTCAGTTGTCACAACACTCAGCGTATGTAATCAGCTGTTGAAAATAAACCGGGCTCAATCTTAAAAACTACGCTGCCGCCATATTGGCTGCACTGGTCACGTGACGAGCCGAGGCATAGCTTAGGAGCTTTCCGAAGAGTGACCACTCCCCCTTATAGAGTCTCCCTGGTAATAATTTGAAACCTTACTCAATTTAAGAATGCAGTTGTTAGTTATGTCACACTGCTTTGTTGTTGGTTGGTGTCACAACCAATGTCATGTCCGACCCCCTAGTATAACAACAACAACACAAAATAACAACGAACACACACACACTAAATCAACATTAACCCCCAGCCCCCTTAAATCAAGAATGGCCCCTAAGCTCAACTTGGGAATGAATGTGCAACAAAGCATATCGGTGGCATTCATATAACCCCTAGTTATTGTAGATGTTGATGAACATTCTAACACAAGTAGACATTTCATTTAAAACATTATATTTTGAGGCATTTCCACAAAACAAAATTTTGATTTTCAATTTTCTAATTGTCGTAATAAGAAATGGTGAAATTTCTCACTCGTGCACATTGGCATTGACGGCGGTCTGGTGTCGGTGCCGTTGATGCGTTGACCTTCTCTGTTAGAACAGAAACAGTGATCCTTCTGCCCAGTCCTCAGATTATACTCGCACTGCACACGCTCGTAGTCACCACTGGCATTGCATGAAGGCCTCCACATGTGTGTTGTGTTCCTGACCCACGTCATGGCGCTGTGCATCATTGCTGGGTACGACTGGTTGGCCATACTGGTCATGTTCCCGTCCTGGAGGAAGTTGGACAAGTTCTGGTACAGGTTCCAGTGAGCCATCAGCACTTCCTTCTTCTTCTGGCAATTCTCGGGCACTGAAACACAGGAAGCCATTATTTCTCTACTCATGCTGGGATCTGGGCCTGGTTTGCATAACTCTATCATAGCGATAAGGTGATTGCAACTTCCATCCTTGAGTTTACGAGTGAGTGAGTGAGTGAGTGGAGTTTTACACCACACTCAGCAATATTCCAGCTATATGGTGGTGGTCTGTAAATAATTGAGTCTGGACCAGACAATCCTGTGATCAACAGCATGAGCATCAATCTGTGCAATTGGGAACCGATGACGTGTCAACCAAGTCAGCGGGCCTGACCACCCAATCCCGTTAGTTGCATCTGACAACAAGCATGGGTTACTGATGGACAATATTCATTAGTTCTATGACTATACCAATTGTTTCATCATCTTGAAACGCCAAAGCTGATTCACAGACTGAATAATACTTTTACACCAGGTAACTGCAGGAAAACAACCATGAGAGACTGAGTTGGTTGCACCACACATGTGAAGATGACACAACTACCTGGAAGACAGGGCTCCAAGTTCATATTTTGGCTTATTGTTATCAACAAAGTTAAAAATGAAATTTACTAGACAATATTTAATGTTAGTTGCCATATAGATTTTCAGTTACTGTACACATTGTCAAATTTACTAAGTTCCACTATTAAAAATCACTATTTATAAACATTCTGTAAATAGTCTCTTAGACTCCAGCCGATCGGTAAGTCACTTGTCGCTAAACCTAGCAATCATTATCAATAAATTCTCAAATAAATCAAAGTCGCATTTATTCATGATGAAAACTGGAATGACCACTTTAATTTAATTTTTACCTCACTCGCCAAAGGCTAAGTGTTTCATATTATCTTGTTGTAGTTCTCAAATTTCACTCGACCAATTCACTAGCAGCTTGGAACCATGCTTCATATTTAGTATATAACAAAACATGGAAAATACTTCTGTAATGCAAATGTTCTGCACTGATCCAACTAGGTCTAAGTCACTAGATTCTTCTGGTGTGTTTTCCACAAAATATAAACTGACGTACAAAAGAAAGTACACACCTGATGCTTTGGTCAAATGTTTTTATAAAAATAGCGTAATATTTAGAAAAGTGTTTTGATTGCCACTCACAAGTCACAACCATTGTGTACGTGTTGCAATAACACCATAGATATTGTGCCCAATTGGAACATTGCTAGCAGAATATTTACGTGTTTTAAATAGTCTCAAAAACACCAGGTGTGTACTTTCTTTTGTACATCAGTATAGATATGAAAGATGATACTCACTGTAGGGTGTGACACACTTATTGCCACAACCACCACAACATTTCTTGTTGTCTTCACAGTCAGCATCGTCATGGCATGTAGCGTCACAGCTCTGCATGTTGTCGCTGAACATCTGTTGCAGAGACTCCAACGTGGGAATAGTATCCATCGGGCATGAGCCATGCTTCATAGCTACAACACAAATATCACCATAGAGATATGGGGCATGAGCCATGCTTCATAGCTACAACACAAACACACACATATAGATATGTGGCACCTGCCATGCTTCATAGCTACAACACAAATATCACCATAGAGATATGGGGCACCTGCCATGCTTCATAGCTACAACACAAATATCACCATAGAGATATGGGGCACCTGCCATGCTTCATAGCTACAACACAAATATCACCATAGAGATATGGGGCACCTGCCATGCTTCCTAGCTACAACACAAACACACACATATAGATATGTGGCACCTGCCATGCTTCATGGGAGCTACAACACAAATATCACCATAGAGATATGGGGCATGAGCCATGTTTCATAGTTACAACACAAACACACACATATAGATATGGGGCACCTGCCATGCTTCATAGCTACAACACAAACACACACATATAGATATGTGGCACCTGCCATGCTTCATAGCTACAACACAAACACACACATATAGATATGTGGCACCTGCCATGTTTCATAGCAACAACACAAATATCACCATAGAGATATGAGACATGTGCCATGCTTCATAGCTACAACACAAATATCACCATAGAGATATGGGGCACCTGCCATGTTTCATAGCAACAACACAAATATCACCATAGAGATATGGGACACATGTCATGTTTCATAGCAACAACACAAATATCACCATAGAGATATGAGGCATGTGCCATGCTTCATAGCTACAACACAAATATCACCATAGAGATATGGGGCACATGCCATGTTTCATAGCTACAACACAAGTATCACCATAGAGATATGGGACACATGTCATGCTTCATAGCTACAACACAAACACACACATATAGATATGGGGCACCTGCCATGTTTCATAGCTACAACACAAATATCACCATAGAGATATGGGGCACCTGCCATGCTACAACTACAAATACACACATCATGCCATGCTTCATAGCTACAACACAAACACACATATAGATATGTGGCACCTGCCATGTTTCATAGCTACAACACAAATATCACCATAGAGATATGGGGCACCTGCCATGCTTCATAGCTACAACACAAACACACACATATAGATATGTGGCACCTGCCATGCTTCATAGCTACAACACAAACACACACATATAGATATGTGGCACCTGCCATGTTTCATAGCAACAACACAAATATCACCATAGAGATACGGGGACACATATCATGTTTCATAGCAACAACACAAATATCACCATAGAGATATGGGGCATGTGCCATGTTTCATAGCTACAACACAAATATCACCATAGAGATATGGGGCACATGCCTTGTTTCATAGCTACACAACAATATCACCATAGAGATATGGGGCATGTGCCATGTTTCAAAGCTACAACACAATATCACCATAGAGATATGGGACACATGTCATGTTTCATAGCAACAACACAAGTATCACCATAGAGATATGGGACACATGTCATGCTTCATAGCTACAACACAAACACACACATATAGATATGTGGCACCTGCCATGTTTCATAGCTACAACACAAATATCACCATAGAGATATGGGGCACCTGCCATGCTTCATAGCTACAACACAAACACACACCCCAGCTGAAAAGGCACCATGGTTGACCATGGTCAACCATGGCTTACCACGGTAAACCATGGTATTACCATGGTTTACCATGCTAAACCGTGGTCACTAACATTTCTCCCCATGGTAGACCATGGTAGACCATGGTCACCATGGTATACCACAGCAGACCATGGTCATTATAGACCATGGTCACCAGAAACCATGGTAGACCATGGTCACCAACATTCTCCCATGGTATACCATGGTATACCACAGCAGACCATGGTCATTCTAGACCATGGTCACCAGAAACCAGGGTAGACCATGGTCATCTTAAACAAAACTATGGTAGACCATGGTGTTGTTCTCATACAAAGTAATGGTTGACCATGGTCATCACATACAAATCTATGGTAGACCATTGTCATGACAGACCAATTTTACATTTCAAACTGTGATAAATAAAAAAATTAAAATTGAAATCCTGACTGTTTCATGACATTGTGTTTCATTTATGAATAACAAAATAGCGGGAGCATTCAATGAAGTGTTACACAGGCATTATACTAATAGCATTACAAAGGACGTGTGTAAAACATCTCAGATGTTTTTACGTCTGTGTGCATTAAACAACTAAAATTGAACACTTCACTTTCGGTGAGAGACAAGTAAAAATGAAGTGTGTTTTAATGAAAATACAAGAACACAATGTCATAAAAACAATTATCAGCGGGAACAGTTCACGTAATTTAACTTTCTCATTGTTGCTACAGAAACACACACACAAATAAGGAACAAAGGGCGTCTTATACACTTGAAAATCAAAACAAAATTAACCCTCCGTGCATTTGAAAATAAAATAATTTTGCCCGCCCTTTGCTAAAGTTGTCCATTAAACTGTAAACCCGTCTCGTGGTCTTACTAGTTTTGTGCCTGGTTTCGCGTTTAGTTTTGATTTTTCAAAAATACAGCAACAACATAAACAATGCACGACAGAAGCGAAACAATATTCTGTGCCTAACACGATCCGTTTTAGAAACATAGACAGTTCTGCGTAAAACTTACCTTCTGTCAATAACAAGCGTAACCAATTAGTGCTGGAAGATTTTTAATTCTCTTTCTTTTTCATATTTACTCCATAAAATAAAATTTGAAAGTACAATGTCAAAATCGTCTCATTTCATTGAATTTCTCCGTGAGTGATCACGATGCGACAAGCGTGCCTAAAACTTGTTATAAGTGCGTCTTTACGCCAATGTTAATGGTGAAGCTCGATTTTAGAACACATTTCACTGTCACTTCCTGTTCAGCCGTGCAATATGACCGGAAGAGATTACATCAAAGTAGATTAATGAAATTTAAATTATTGCGGGGATATGTGCAAAACTATTCTTCCGCGTTATGACCGTGAAGGAGCGTGTGCACTGAATATCTTTTTCGCGATTCCGCCGTTGACAATATTATTGTTTATGAATTCTAATTTTGATGTTGATGCCTTGATATTGTAATTCTTGCCTTTATTTGTTAATAAGATGAGAAATTATCCACTGTTGACTCGTAGTGTTGTTATGAAGTACCTCGATCGGCGTGATTGCAAACCACGGCCCACGCCCGCCGTGCTTACGTAATCTTATTGCGACTTCAAGAGCGGATAGCACTAATCATACAGCCTTTTACATACATAGTTCACGATACATCCCTGGTGGTACTAATTAATTTTCTTTTCTAAAAATATGTTTCAACTTCAACTTCGCACCATTCGGGACAAGCCCGAATGGAGATAGTCACGATCTGAGGAGACCGACGACCGTTTCAGCGCTTGACCCGATGCCATAGCTGCTACTTGTCGCGTGACATTTGTGGTAGCGCAAAACCAGTGATAGGCCTTGAAACACAACTTTAATCAACACTGGCAATAGACTACAACGATCAAGCGAAGAATATCCCTAATATATTAGCAATGGCCAGTTTGAGGATAATCCAGCGATGGATATGTCAAGAACTCATGATAAAGGAATAGACTAGATTTAGTGCCGATGGATACATCTCAAGTTGAATTCAGTGGACATAAGCATGGCGGTAAGTAAATAACAGCAATATTGAAATTATTTTGAGTGCAGATATATTGAAATTGTTTTGATGTTAGGGAATACGCTTTTATCTGAGCGTATGTGGCGTGGTAAACAACAGTTTTGAGGAGAATGGCGGAAGAGCGATATAAGATATAGCAGTGTTCATTTTATAAACAATGTACTTCCCTCAAAGCGGAAAGTCAGTGTTAATTTGGGTTTTGTGCAATATGTTCTACATATCTATGTTAACACTACGACCAATATCTAACGGTACTTTTAAAAAACAAAACCGTTATGACTTTTTTAGTTAAGTTATCAGTGATCGAATGGTGTCAAAGTTCACGGGGCTTGTAGAGGTCAGCCTGAAAGATTCAGTTTGTTTGCTTAGATTACACAGACAGCAAAATAAATTCAAAGGGTCATAAAAAGGGAGATAATTGCTACAGGCATGTTTATGGATATTTCATTTTCTTTTCTATCGTATTTGTATTCAGTTTTGGAATAACTACTGACTGTAAACCAAAAATGACTGTGCCAAAGCGTTTAGCTATTCATTAGCGTGGAAATAGATTCACTTACAGTAAGATCGTTTTCTATGTTATGATATGTTGATTATTATAAATAATGGGAATGTAAACATTTCAGAATATTATATTTGGTCATGAATGTAGACTAGTGATTTAGAAGCCAATTTGGTGTTTTAATTTCTAATACATGTTGTGTTACTTGGCATAGACTCTTCATATTACAAAAATATTTTAAAGTCATCTGCCATCAGTGTAAAGAAATTATTTTGAACAATATAATTAGAGTCTGGTGAAAAATATTTGCAATATGTTAAAATACATAACATTTTGAGCAACTGTAAATATATATTTAAAAACAACAACAACAGCTTGTTTGATATTTGCTTAAGACTGTTTGAAATAGAATGATTGTGATTAAATGTTGGTGTGTTTTCAGATTTCCACTGGGCGATTCTGAAGAAATGGTCCTAATGTTGAAACACTGAAGATAAAGTTCTACAAGATGAGTTTATTCCTGTGCGGGCGTTTGCTCATCACACTGAAGACTTGGGTTCGATTCCTGCATGGGTACAATGTGTGTAGCCCCTTAGGTGTCCCTCGGTGTGATATTGCTGGAACATTGCTAAAAGTGGTGTAAAACTAAACTCACTCCTCAATATCCCTGAACCAATGTGGACATTTTTAGGGGATGTCACCACTACTCTTTCGAAGGTTCTTCAGACTTGTGTATATCCTGTTTCTTCTGAGAGAAATTGTGATGCCCTTGTACAACTTCCAGGTAGATGATTTTGGGCCCTGTTGTAATTTCTCTGTTGGTTGTGACTCTCATTTATTATGTCTACTTCTAAACCATATAGACTAAAGTGATTACTCTTTCTGAAATTGTATATTACTGCATGAAATGGTGTTCTGAATTGGTTAATTTTCCTGGATATAGACTGACATCCAAGCTGCCCTAAAGATGTTTTTAGAATAAAATAATAGATAAGAATATCCTCTGAAAAATGATGAACATGTCCACATGCCATTTGTCCCTAGCAGCATTACTGGATATGTAATTCTAGTTTGCTTTAGACTTGTACTTGTTGCACAGAATATCCCTCAATCCCTGTGAGTTTCCCAACAACTGTCCTCAAGTTGTCTTTCATTTAAATCTGTCAGTGTCAGCAATAAAATGTGTCTTTATAATTTGAACAGTTTGTTTTCAGTGCATGAGTTTGTTTAATGTTAATTCTTCAATACCCAATATTCTAATTGATCTCTATGCCATGGTGTATGTGACTACAATGTATATATTGTGGTATGGTGATTAGTTTCTTACCATAGTCTAAATAATGGTATTCTAATGTGCCATCTACCGAACAGGGTATACTGACCATGGTCTCAGTTTTTCAGTAGTACACCATGGTACACCATGGTCTCTTTTACCATGGTAATCCATGGTATACCATGGTTGACCATGGTACACCATGGTCTCTTTTACCATGGTAGACCATGGTCTTATCTTACCATGGTAAACTGTGGTGCCATTTACATGCGTGGTTAAACCATGATAGACCATGGTCTTTTTACCATGGTAGACCATGGTATACCATGAGTCTCTTTTGACCATGGTGCACCATGGTCTTTTCACCATGGTAGACCATGGTCTCTTTTGACCATGGTAAACTGTGGTGCCATTTACCGGATGTGGTAAGCCATGATACACCATGGTCAACCATGGTCTGTGAACCATGGTCTACCATGGTATACCATGGTATACCATGGTCTTTTCCTGCTCATTTCAGCTGGGCCATATAGATATGTGGCACCTGCCATGTTTCATAGCTACAACACAAATATCACCATAGAGATATGGGGCACCTGCCATGCTTCATAGCTACAACACCAACACACACATATAGATATGTAGCACCTGCCATGCTTCATAGCTACAACACAAACACACACATATAGATATGTGGCACCTGCCATGTTTCATAGCAACAACACAAATATCACCATAGAGATACGGGACACATATCATGTTTCATAGCAACAACACAAATATCACCATAGAGATATGGGGCATGTGCCATGTTTCATAGCTACAACACAAATATCACCATAGAGATATGTGGCACATGCCTTGTTTCATAGCTACACAACAATATCACCATAGAGATATGGGGCATGTGCCATGTTTCAAAGCTACAACACAATATCACCATAGAGATATGGGACACATGTCATGTTTCATAGCAACAACACAAATATCACCATAGAGATATGGGGCACCTGCCATGCTTCATAGCTACAACACAAATATCACCATAGAGATATGGGGCACCTGCCATGCTTCATAGCTACAACACAAATATCACCATAGAGATATGGGGCACCTGCCATGCTTCATAGCTACAACACAAATATCACCATAGAGATATGGGCACCTGCCATGCTTCCTAGCTACAACACAAACACACACATATAGATATGTGGCACCTGCCATGCTTCATGGGAGCTACAACACAAATATCACCATAGAGATATGGGGCATGAGCCATGTTTCATAGTTACAACACAAACACACACATATAGATATGGGGCACCTGCCATGCTTCATAGCTACAACACAAACACACACATATAGATATGTGGCACCTGCCATGCTTCATAGCTACAACACAAACACACACATATAGATATGTGGCACCTGCCATGTTTCATAGCAACAACACAAATATCACCATAGAGATATGAGGCATGTGCCATGCTTCATAGCTACAACACAAATATCACCATAGAGATATGGGGCACCTGCCATGTTTCATAGCAACAACACAAATATCACCATAGAGATATGGGACACATGTCATGTTTCATAGCAACAACACAAATATCACCATAGAGATATGAGGCATGTGCCATGCTTCATAGCTACAACACAAATATCACCATAGAGATATGGGGCACATGCCATGTTTCATAGCTACAACACAAATATCACCATAGAGATATGGGGCACCTGCCATGCTTCATAGCTACAACACAAACACACACATATAGATATGTGGCACCTGCCATGTTTCATAGCTACAACACAAATATCACCATAGAGATATGGGGCACCTGCCATGCTTCATAGCTACAACACAAACACACACATATAGATATGTGGCACCTGCCATGCTTCATAGCTACAACACAAACACACACATATAGATATGTGGCACCTGCCATGTTTCATAGCAACAACACAAATATCACCATGGAGGGTTTATCATGGGACACATATCATGTTTCATAGCAACAACACAAAATATCACCATGGGGAGATATGGGGCATGTGCCCATGTTTCATAGCTACAACACAAATATCACCATAGAGATATGGGGCACATGCCTTGTTTCATAGCTACACACACAATATCACCATAGAGATATGGGGCGTGTGCCATGTTTCAAAGCTACAACACAATATCACCATAGAGATATGGGGACACATGTCATGTTTCATAGCAATAACACAAGTATCACCATAGAGATATGGGACACATGTCATGCTTCATAGCTTCTAACACAAACATATAGATATGTGGCACCTGCCATGTTTCATAGCTACAACACAAATATCACCATAGAGATATGGGGCACCTGCCATAGCTTATCATAGCTACACACACAAACACACATATAGATATGTGGCACATGCCATAACACAAACACACACATTCATGGCTACAACACAAATATCACCATAGAGGATATGGGGCACCTGCCATGCT